>NC_030423.2:26563902-26573902 GCF_001660625.3 Ictalurus punctatus
CCCCCAGGCGTCCATCAACCTCCTACTTGCTCTGTAACCAAGCACATGGTCATCATTATCAGTGTCTGGCAGTATCCGTCTTTAAAGCTGGAAAAAATATAGCCACGTCATCCTCCACTGACAACGCTCACATAGTGTAAAAAGATCAAGCAAATTATATAGAACAACTCCTGAGATGGTCTCCATGGTGATTGTAAGTTCCGACGTATGGAGTTCGATTTGTATACCCGTTTCTAAATAATTAAAGTTAGAGTAAATGCTGTGGTTAGTGGTTGTAGGTTTTTCTCTGACATTATGTGTATGAAGTCCAAAAATATCTCTCCTATACGGTATATTTTGTGTGTGGTCTGAATTCTGGTTGAAAACATAATGTATAGATGGACAACAGTGTCATGGAGTTCAGCTTCTGATGCTGTAGCACAGCTGGATGACAGGCAGCCAAGGCTCCAACACCTGACTTACATCTGATTTTACTTTTGCTGGCATCGTTTAAATAGAGCCTGTGGTTATAGTAGGCAGTATAAGAAGCCCAGGTTTATGTTTCCTGCTGCACTGAGGGCCTATGATCTCGTGGCTGGAGGGCAGACTTGTGATCCACAAGCTCCAAGGTCTTTAGGAAAGCTTATTTTAGCCAAGTTTGGAGCATGTTTCCATTATTAAACGCAGCCGAACTGTGGTCCTGCCTTTTTATCCCAGATTTAGGTGTGCAAGCAAATGGACGGCAGTAAAACGGAAAAGTAAAACGGACCAAAGAATGTTAGCAGATTTGAAGAGATACTTGAGATGTTGCCCCATGAGAAATGCTAGAAAATGTGATGATGTCAGTGGAGTTTAGACATGGAGAGATGAATCGATGCCACGGGTTTATTACAGTTTATTTCCACTCGCACCTCAAGAGTGTAATCCTGAAAGAAGGAGATTTATAGTTTGCAACTTCTTGCAAGTGATTTATCCTGGTCAGGGTAACAGAGGATCTGAAGCCTTTCCCAAGAACACTGGTGACCTTCACTGGAGACCTAGTATGTCTGGGACAATAATCTATCACATGGCACCATGAACACTTAATTCACACCTCCATCCACACATGTTCACAACTACGGACATCTTTGAGTTTAGGGAGGCAGGAGGAAACCAGAAAACCCAAAGAAAACCCATATGGACACTGGGAAATCATGCGGATCCCCACACAGGACACCAGAGATATGAGCCATCAATACTGCCTGCTGTGCCACCATGCCACCACTTGTAAATTGCTTGAGTATAATTGTAAAATAAAAATATAAAATGATATTTCAATAATGCGTTATTTCGGGGAAATGTTCGCAGGGCTACATGTACACCTACAGTTGCAATCGAAATGATTCGACCCCCATTGCAAATCAGGTTTATTGTCAAATTGTACAAACTTTCAGCGGCTTGCGATGAACAAATCAAACAAAAGCGATTGAAATAGTTCAACACAACCAACGCTTCAAGTGGTTTCCACAAATTCAACTGAAAATGCAACGTATAATGAATTCTCCAGTCTCAGAATTATTCAACCCCCTGAATAGAATCCCTCACAACAGCACAAATATGCAAAACAGGTGTTGTCTCAAGCACAACTGATACAATTATTCAAGGGTTCATTAGTTGCACCAGGTGTGCTTGAGCTGGAACACATGAAATACCTGAACTGGCTATGGGTAGAAAACACATGAAGTACCTGAACTGGCAAGGGGTAGAAAACGTATGAAATACCTGAACTGGCAAGGGGTAGAAAACGTATGATATACCTGAACTGGCAAGGGGTAGAAAACGTATGAAATACCTGAACTGGCTAGGGGTAGAAAACGTATGATATACCTGAACTGGCTAGGGGTAGAAAACATATGAAGTACCTGAACCGACTAGGGGTAGAAAACGTATGAAATACCTGAACTGGCTAGGGGTAGAAAACGTATGATATACCTGAACTGTCTATGGGTAGAAAACATATGATATACCTGAACTGGCTAGGGGTAGAAAACATATGAAGTACCTGAACTGACTAGGGGTAGAAAACGTATGAAATACCTGAACTGGCTAGGGGTAGAAAACGTATGAAATACCTGAACTGGCTAGGGGTAGAAAACGTATGATATACCTGAACTGGCTAGGGGAAGAAAACGTATGATATACCTGAACTGGCTAGGGGAAGAAAACGTATGAAATACCTGAACTGGCTAGGGGTAGAAAACATATGAAGTACCTGAACTGACTAGGGGTAGAAAACATATGATATACCTGAACTGGCTAGGGGTAGAAAACATATGAAGTACCTGAACTGACTAGGGGAAGAAAACGTATGAAATACCTGAACTGGCTAGGTAGACTTGGTGGCAACAGGCACTGAGGTTTCATTAAGCACAGGATCTTCCTTTGGAAGTGTTCATTTCACCATCTAGACTTGACTTACCATTATATGACTCACATACCAGAAGTTAGTCCTTTTTGTCGAGAAAAATCTGCCACTTTACTCAGCTCGCAAGTCAGCGTCACATATTTGAATAAGCTTTTATGTTTATTTTTGTTTGTCAGGTGTCATGAAGGGTATACACGTAGAACACTACCCCACTGGTAACGTCTTAGCTATGTACCTGAGAAACAAATTAGCCCTGAATAACTTGGGAGAAGACAGGTTTACTGAATGTTTCTTTCTATGAATGTACATATCTGAATCTGGAAAAGTTTGGAAATGTATAGAAACTTATAGAAACGTATAATGTAAATGTGTAGGAAAATGTGGAAAAAATAGACCTTGTCCATATTTTATACCTGGACTCCTGTTCATGGCATTTAATTGAATGTCATGAGATTTGATCGATTTCATAGACAATTTGCTAAATTGAATGATTTAGAGTAAAACGATAGATAGGATAAAGGTAAAGACTGTCACAATGAGATCTCGTTTTAAAACGCTAGTTTATTATGTTATGTCTAATAAATGTATTATCATTATTATGTTAGTCACGCTCTATGAACTTATTAATTAATCCCAAATTTTCAGCTTCGGCCTCACATCTGAATAAACTAATCCAGTATAGGTCTAATTGTCGTAATTTGATTAAATACTCAAAATTAATACAATGTGATGCGCACACTGTATTTTGCTATTAAAAAAATCACCTGACTGAGATATGATCGAATGGGAGACTGTACAGCCGAGGTAAAAGGGAAGGCAATCTCATCTCTCGCTCCCTCTCGTAATCCAATAAACCTTCCTTTTTATTTGCCCTGCGGCTCAGGCAAGCCCACACAGGAACCTTTAGCATATGCTGCTGATAGCCCATAAGCCGAGGAGGAAATGAGTGCACAGATTCCCAACGTTTGACACGACATCTAGTGACAGATTTCTTCGAATTCATTCATCCGGATTATACGACGTTAATTGGCAGGGGAGTCTTTTTTTGTTCTGTTTTGGCTGATATTTTAACGCAGTAATTTCCATAGATTGAGATATACGTGACTCAGGTGGCCAAATAGATTTGTGACATTGGGAAATGTTTGGCAGGAGATACAGTATACAATATACGCTGTATGAATTTGTACTGATTCAGTAGGTCCTTACAGATGTGTTGTTACAGTATATTTAGGGATGCATAGATACCGATACTGTTATTGGGTTATCAATCCCGTACTAACATCCGACAACGATACGATCTACTTTACTTAAAGCTGTACAGATGTGCTTTTCCGACGTGAAACCTGACCAGCTCTTCTCCACTGCAACCCTACTCAATTGAAAGGTAACTAATGCAACCGGCTACTGCACTTCATCTAAAATCAACTCGCTAGTGCTAGTTAGTCCAGTCGTCTAAGTATTAAGACTACTAGCCAGATTTCATGGAGAAACATAAACATGGGGAGTTTAATAAAATGTTCCAAAGGTACAGGTCATGTTGCAAAGCAACTTCTTTTTCGCTAATACAAGTGAAAAGGCTTTCATTGGAGTAGAAAAAGTGAAGCAGTACAGAATCAAACGGTAGGACGTGTGATGAGAATGATGCTATGCTCTCGCTTTATTAATCAGATAATACTTTTGCATGTTTTGGAAGCGAGACATAATAGTGAATACATTTCTCATTTTATTATCATTCTGTGTAGCGCTGTATGAAGATGCAAACGCAGCTATTTTGTTTTTGTGTTGTTGTTGTTGTTGTTTTTGTTTTGTTTTTTTGCCAAGGACTAATAACGGCCTTGATTTTCTCTTCATAGACCAATCACAAGTCTCCCCGATGCACCTTTACTCAGTCTAAAGTGCTGTTGCTGAGCAACGTGCGGTCTGGTGTTGGAGCTCGCGCCTGTTTGTTCCCTTCAAGCGCTGCCAAGAAGAAGCGGAGACCCATATACCCAGGGGGCTCTGGATCAATGTCTGAACAAACAAGCTCTGGCGTTGTTGCTTCCTCCATTTCTCTACCACACTGGCACTTTGTGTCTCACCTTTACTGCGCACTCACAACACACCGATAACGAATTTGTTGAACTTTGCTTTAATAATTTACATCAAAGCGGTCATACGGTTAATGTCTAGATGCCGTTTTTCTACCCAGTCACCTCCATCACTTGAAGAGGATCCACCAGTATAACGACTTCGTAACACGCACAACCTAGATTGCGAGATAAAAAAAACAATACATTGATGCTTTGAATTTGTGTGTGTGTGTGTGTGTGTGTGTGTGTGTGTGTGTGTGTGCGTGCGTGTGTGTGGTGTTTATCTGGGTATAACTTAAAAAAAGTGCTCTGGAGAGATGTTTGATCCAACCAAGCAGGCACAACTAGCTATCTACATCTACAATGGCTTGCATAAGGAGTCACCCCCATTGAACTAGTCCCCACTTTGTTGTGGCCTCATGGTTGCTTCTCTGATTAATCCTGTGTTAGAGTACAAAGCACACTTATGTTAACTGATCAATTAACTACGCTGAAGTGAACACCACCTCGATTATCAGCAGTACACGAAGAAACGCAACATTAGCTCGTTAGCCAAATACTGTTTCAGTAGCTAGCTAGCTCATGTTAATTCATACACGTTTCTAATAAAGATGCCATTATCCTGAGTGTTAACAATACACTGTAGCGGCTACCAAATATCACTGTGATCTTATCTTATCTTATCTTATCTTATCTTACATTTAATACAGAGCTTTTTTGTGTAAAACATCATCTGGCTAGCTAGTCTAGCTCAGTAAGCTAGCTAATGGCTTACCTGTACTGTATGTGTTTGCATTGATTAGATGCTGAGCTGTGAAATGCTATATGTCCACGGCACATTATCATGGTATTTCCTTCGAAGCATTTTTTTCTCTTTTTTTAAGTCTAGATAGCTGATAAAATGGACAAGAGATCCGTCTCCACTGTCTCATTGGTGCTGCTGATTAAGTATTTGGCGTCTGGCAGCAGGGGACCGCTTTAGTATGTTTGGGTTTTGAAATAATTATTTAAAATTTGCAGGTTAATGGTATTATTCAGTCCGTACAAGATTCCGCAGAATTTCTTGTGATTGTTGCGGCCAAAAAGGTTGGTTTTTTTTCAAAATTTGCGATGCAACTCGAGGAGGTTTTTTTTTGTTCTTTTTTTTTGCTGTAAACTACTTGAATTGGTGAAATTGCAACGGCACGAAATTCTTTCGCACGGTCTTTCGCAGTGATGTTTGTTGGTAAATGAGACCTTTTAGCCGTACTCGTGTTCGACACACGTGAATCGAAGAGGGCTTTGGCCAAATGTGACGACGTGGCCCGACACGTCTCGGCCCGAATCTGCGGAAAATCTGCCATCATTTTGAAAAATTGCAAGGAATCACGAAATCCTGGAGGGACTGATTTTTTTTCTCTCTCAGTAGCATTGATCAAAAATAAAAGTAGCGAAGTAAGTAGTCAATAACTACCATTACAGTTAAATTTAAATACACTTTCTACCCATGTCCATATTCCAGCCTCTCTACTCCAAACACCATTTGTAAAAGCCCCTGGATGTCTCTACCTGTCACACCTGAATCCACCTTCACTTCAGTAGTCATTGTTTCTAATCCAGCTCTGACGTTCCTGTTCCTTATTATTACATTCATTAAGTCTCTGTATATAAATTCCACACCACTCACACTGTCTTTGTGAGGTTTTTCCAATTCCACATTGTGTATCTAGGAACGTTAGTTTTTGCTTTTGATCTTGCTTTTTCCCCCTGAGCTGTCTCCACCGTCTGTTATCCAGCTCCTGTCGCGGTACATTTTCAATGTTTTGTGGTATGAAATCATTGTTGAGCTATGCAGTTTTATCAACTATGAAACAACAAATAGTTGGGTTTTTTTCGTATGCTTTTGGGACACTTCAGCATTTTTTGCTTGTCTTGTACCGGCGGTAGTTTGTGGTTCAGGAGGGTGTTGATGAGTTGATTTGTTCCTAGAATAGACATACAAATGAAGCAGGCTATCACTTCTTCTGTCAGCATGTTCACACTCATTTCCCTCCCACTTTCAAAAGCAAAACGATTCATTTTTTTTTTTTTTACCTCTACAATTCTGCCAAGTCTTCTCCATGACAACAAAATAATTATACCACAGCCCTGATGAGTTCTCAAATCTACTCAGAAGATGTTGATTCATTTTCTAGAGCTGTCGCCCTGACGGTAGATCCGGCTGCAAAGCAAATCACAGGTTTAATCATTAACGCGCTCGTTCTAAGATGTATATTTCCATAGTAACAGTTTACATAGGGACGTGTGTGTTATGACTACTTATCGATATGATGAACGTTTTCTTTCTGGAAAAAACGTTTAAGGAAGGCGACTCTTAGTCTTAACCCTAACTTGTCTCATGGACGTTCCAGAATATTAAATGTAACTGTAAACGGATAAACAGTACAATGTGTCAATATTTACTAAATAAAACATCGTTAAAGTTGTTAGGTGATTTCCTGTGGTATAAGAGGAATAAAATACTGCTGTTGTTGGAAAATAATCCCATTCCGAGTGACCCTTTGCATCACACCAGACTGTCATTAATTATTTTCCTAGAACAACACACCCTGTCATGGTTTATTCCTTATTTATTGTGCACTCCTTCTTTTATCTTTCCGGCTACAACGGTGGTTCAGGCACAAGCGCACAATTTACATCAACCGCAAATGAGAAATATGAATCATCATATGATTATTCTCACAGAAACAAAGCCAGAATCAGAGGTTTGAATGAAGCTGCAAGCAGCGGGGTCCAAGCACTCACTTTGTTGGACCCCCACCATGACAGACCACACATCATTATTACAGAGAGAACACTCCTCTGCTGGATGTCCCTCTCCTCAGGCCTCTTTTGCAAATGCTTACCATTTTGAATGATGTTTTGATGTTTTATTTTGATCTGCACTCGTCTTCACACTGCTAAAGTCACTGAAGTAAACAATGAGCCAATGGAGCCAATTTGTTACACATATTATTTCCAAAGTGGAGATATAATAAATGTCATTCTTAATTGAGTTTGCTGTAATTTGGGAAGAGATTATAAACGTAAACCGACGGCAAGGGAGTCAGTCATGTTCTGCCAGCCATTGTCTTGGGCTTGACAGCGCCGTCAGTGGTGAATAATTACTACTACACTGTGTGCATATTTTCCAATTAAATTTTATAATAGTGGTCATAAAATACACTTATTAATTATTAGACGAGTTGAGACAAGTTGCCTGAGATACCACTAAGCTTCATGCCGGAAACGCTTCACTTTTACGTCCACTTTTATGTTGGGATTAATCACAGCGATCATCTGAATCTGGAATATCCAGGGAAATTGATGAGCTTTGCAAGAGTTACCCATGATTTGATTTTATGGGTTCTGATAAAGCTGATGAATATTTCAATTTGATCATTTCAGCCAATAATTTAGAAAATGTCATCTAATTACGCTCCAACGATTCAGCCAAATATTATAGCACGAATCTTGCGGAAGAACTCCATTGGGTGTGCACCACAACCCGGACCAGGATAAAGGAGGAATGTTAAAAGGGAAAAAAATGTATCTATGATAACAGACATGCCACTTTACTACAGAAAAGGACTGGAATTACTGCAGCTATTTTTTAAAATTTGGTGTAAAAAAAAAACACACACATCCATCCATTTTCCATACTTTTTATCCTACACAGGTTCATGGAGAGCCTGGAGCCTACCCCAAGGAACTCAGGGAACAAGGTGGGGCACACTCTGCACGGGGTGTCAACCCATCGCAGGGCACAATCACACCCATTCACACACTACTGACAATTTAGACATGCCAAGCAGCCTACAGTACATATCTTTGGACTGGGGGAGAAAACCGGAGTACCCGGTGGAAACCCCTGAAGCACAGGGAGAACATACAGCTCTGCACACAGGGTCGGAGGTGGGAGCCCCAACCCTGGAGGTGTGAAGCAACAGTGCTAATCACTAAGCTACCATGCTCCCTGGTGACAGAATGATTCGGAAAGCATGCCTGTGTACTCTTAGTCCATCACAGGGATTCTCTTCAACTCTTCTCTTCTCTTCTCTCCAACTATGGTCACTTTTGTCATGACAAAGACTTAAAGGTTTAAAATGATTTCACAGACAAACCAGACCACAATTAAGACCTCTCTCTGAGTATTATACTTGGATCACTTTATCAAAACAGACACCAAGGCCACGGCTGGACAGAAATAGAGTCGAGGACAAACAAAAACAAGGAATGAAATGTGGTTTGCTGGACTGAGAAGGATGTGTCCTCATAAGAAAGTTCATGAACTGCTACCAAAGCAATAAATTTCCATCAATTTTCCATCCATAGATCATTTATAATGGTTTTATTTGCATGTTGTTGTTTTTTTGGTGTCAGCTCTCGTGTCCAATCTGTCCCCCGCATTAAATTTTTTTTTTTAAATAATCAGTCCCGGATCATAAACCCCAACACTTCCAGATGATTCTGGAACTGTTACCATGCCTGTCTCACCCTCTCACTCATCCTCACAAATCATTCTCTTTGTATAAGCGTCTCATCCCTCCCAGCATCCTGGGTTCTTCTGTGAGGTTGTTAGGGACGGTGTAGGTTACTCAAACTCCTGAGTAGTTCCATATGCAGAGGAGACTGGCACGGCGAGCGCTCCACACGAACACAACAAGCCGGAGGAGGAGGAGGAGAAGGAAGGAAAGAGCACGAGATCCCTGTCTGTCTGGCTTCTACTTCTTCTGTAGTTGAAGTGAGACATGGCAGCTGTGAAACCGCTGTGGAACGCCGAAGATCTCAAATGTTTTTTTTCCCAAAAGACGCAAATAGTTTCTCGGGATTCCAAAAAAATCAACTGAATATGTGCTGAAATCGGAACAGTTTCGTTTCCATTCCTCGTGCCGAACGTTGAGATCTTGGCGTTGGGTTTCACACACAGTCCTTTCAGTCTTTCGGTTTTGCATTCCTGTCCAGTTACGTTTACATTTATTTATTCATTCATTCAGTAATGGCGTACAAGTCAGGTAGGATCTGATCCAAGGGCATTTCCCAAAACTCCAACCTTTCAGTTCGGCAATTTTAACAGCTCCCCACACAATGGCACAGAAGCTTAACCGCTGATTGATGTATGATGACTGTCATTAGTTCATTCGGAGGGTTCGTTCAAATAAAGTTGTTTTTCTAATTCCTATTCATTTCACTAAAGCTTCTCCATCATTAGTGTGTTTAGTCTCGCCAGTGTTCCTTTATCATAAGTCAAATAGTGTACGCTCACTAAAATACGATTACACCGCAGCACTATTGAATTCTTGAATCTGATTGGTCAGATGGTTTACTAGAACATCTAATAAACTGGAAACTGCTGGGCTATTTATATGCGCTGGTTTTATGCTGTTAATAACATATCAGTTCAAGTTTGTCAAATGGATCTTTGTTATTTTTGCTTTTATTTGAAAGTACGTCCTCTATTTTGCTGTTTATAGTTTAATATTATTTTTGTATTACCAAAATGTTTGAGTAGTATTGGCAGAAGTAATAG
>NC_030423.2:26576402-26641402 GCF_001660625.3 Ictalurus punctatus
AAGTATTGCGTCATACAGTATATTTGCATGAAATAAGATTTGCATAAAATTACAATCTGGCATTAGTTATTAGGACACACACACACACTAACATTTTATAATTTGATGGTGTGTAGGTTATCTATTTTTATTTTTGTATTATTATTATTATTATTATTATTATTATTATTATTATTTCTTTAATATTAACAAAACGACAAATATTAAAGTAGCGGTTGGTAACTTTTAAATCTCTCCGTACTGTAGGACTCATTTCAATTGACACACCTTTTCTTTTCCACGCAACAAATCCAGTGAGCGAGCTACCTTTTAAGGAGAAAGGGTGAAGCTGAGCGTTTCTGAGCTAATTTCCGGGCCAGAAAAAAGTCAACACAGGAATGAAGAAATGAAGAAAATAGCCAGAAGTGTTATCTGTTGCATGGTGATATTGCGAATCAGAGTTTTCACAAGTATCTATGAAATTCCTCACACAAATACTAAAAAGTTCAACCATCGTGTTTAGTTTGTGATATTTTATGCTCTCTATTTGTCCAGCATTGTCTTGCATTTGGTTGTGGTCACTTTATTGAATTCAAATAAATAAGTATAAATATTAAAGTGCACCTATGATGTTTTTTTTTTGTTTTTTTTTTCAGATATTACCTTTCATGTAGTGCGTTATAGAGCGGTTTGTGAATGTAAAAAATCTGCAAAGTTTCAAAAATCAAAGCGCACGACAAACGGAGTTCTCGACTCCTAAAAGAAGGAATCGATTCTGAACAGCTGAATCGAGTCGTTAGCGATTCCAGACTCACTTCCTGTACCAACCTACGTACAGTAGGTTTGTAATAAAAAGCCTCGCGTCTGGTCTTCATCGTCTGATTGCTGACAGACGGAGCCGAAACTCGTTACGGTAGTGGGCGTGTCCTTTTCGACACACGCTAACCATACGTAATGCGTAACCATTGATAATGCAAGTCTAATCAATGCCATTGTGATTAAAACGTCACTAGGCCAGTGGTAGCTCAGGTGGTTGAAGTTTTCTCCTAGCGACCGGAAGGTTGTGTGGTCAAATCCCACGTTAGAGAGGCACTTCAGGCTTAAACATTGTCTATCTCTAAACTTTCGCTGTACAAGCGAAGGCACTTTCTCAGAGGCAGTCTGTCTGAAGAACATTACAGCAAATTAAATATCAGATTGAGGGAAGAATTCTCTTGGTGTTGCATGGTGCTATATTTACTCAGGTCAGGTTGACAGGTGAAGACGTCCTGACTTGGGGAACAAAGCCGACATTTTCTCTTCTAATGCTGATCAAGGGCCAAATATAAGTTCAAGCAATGGAGAAAATGCGAAAAATAAATAAATAAATAAATAAATAAAAAACCACTTCTTTTGCCTGCATGCAAAGATGTTCACATTTTTGTGGCCTTACGCTGGAGCTTGGCTGCTCTACTGAGAGAACCGCTAGGACAAACACGAGGATGTAGTTCAAAGATTTCAGCTGTCATGCGATTTCTTTTTTCATCGTGGAAAAAGTGCCGACTTTCTGTTGAGCTTCAAAAAACCCAAAACCGGATCTCCCTCCCACCCAAATTGTAAGAACTGTCATACATTTTCGGAGTTCGTGCAAACTGAGTTAAAGAATTAAAGCTATGAGGGATGCTGAATTATGCAAATTCATGCCACTGCGCAATCCGTATGTCACATGTGGATTCGTGGTGTTTGTGGAGGTTTTTTGTTTTGTTTTGTTTTGTTGTTTTATGTTTTTTTCAAATTGAGACTGTCCAGAGTTGGGAATTAAATTTCTCCAGAGACAAAAAGCTCCGAGTGTCAAATCCTGACAGGATAGACTGATTTCATTTGATTTTGTACAGATTAATCTATATCATCAATCAGCTAAGAAACTCCACCCCTCACTGGAAATGAGTAACAAGTCAGCTAGTGCTCATTCCTGACATGGCATGATATAAGGAATCTCGGTACAACTTTATCTTACAATCTGACAGGTGGTCAATAAAGTTTGAACGTTGTTTAGTCGAATTCTGAAATGACAGGCTTATATAAAGTTCACTCTAGTTAAATTTGAGCCTTTTTATTTAGAGCTGATTCTTTTTTTAATCTTGATTTAAAGTTGACTCTGTTTTTATTTAAAGTTGACCCTTTTTATTAAAAGCTGCGTCTCTTTAAAGTTGGCTCTTTTTAAAAAAAAAAAAAGTTCACACTATTTATTTAAAGATGACTCTTTTTTTAATTGACTCTTTTATTTATTTAAAGCTGACTTTTTGAGTTAAAGCTGACTCTTTTTATTTAAAGTGGACTCATTTGCGTTAAAGATGACTGTGTTTTAATTGACTATCTTTTAATTTAAAGTTGACTCTTGTTATTTAATGTTGACTCTTCTAAAGTTCACCACTTTTAGTTAAAGATGACTCTTTTTATTTGACTCTTTTTATTTAAAGATGATTCTTTTTATTTAAAGTGGACTTGAGTTAAAGATGACTCTTTTTTAATGACTCTCTTTTCATTTAAATTTGACTCTTTTTATTTAAAGCTGACTCTTTTGGACTGAAGTTGACTCTTTTAAAGTTCACCCCTTTTATTTAAACATGACTCTTTTTAATTGATTCTCTTGATTTAAATTGGACTCTTTTGAGTTAAATGTTACTCTTTTGTGAAGTTCTATGGATGATTTGCATGTTTGTTTTTTCTGCCAATCATTTCATTATTTTTTTTCCCTTAAACCATTATCTCTTCTTCACAAGAGCCTGTTTATGTTCTAGATGTAAATTTAGAAGCTCATTAGACGACAGTTCAGCCTCCGTGCTAAAAAAGCTATCGTTATGCTCACTACCTAGGTTATTTAAAAGCAATAGCTGTGCTAGTAACATAAGGAAGTTGATATATTTACCTGTTTGACCTCAGTGAGTTATTAGCACAAAGCCTCCATGTTGTTTTTATAGTGTTTAGTCTTGCTAACTAGTTAGTATGTAAAGGCAGATTCTAGACATGCTGGATTGCGGTCACATGAGCGCAGTGTGACCAAAACAATGACATCTGTCGCCCATAAGGCCCTGCAAAACAGCAACAGGTCCTGTGCAAAGCTGAATGCCTTTGAAACGACACTGAAGATGAATTTAATTGAAACAAGCTGGAAAAAGGCCGACTGGTCTGTCTGTGGACAAAGTTCACGCTTCAGTTCATTTATGTTGTGTTGATATACTTAGCAACATTATACCAGGCTATTTCTACATGCAGTTATAGGGAAGCAATCAGTGATGGATTGGCCTGATACAGGGCTGATTTATTACCACCCTGAAGTTGACACGTTTCCTGTAACAGTACCTCCTGAAGTGTTTCATTCCATACTTTTACTGTTGTGGAACATCCATGAGACACGTTACCTCCTGTTATCACTTTCATTATAGCAGCTATCAATAATCGTTCTCTTATCATGTTACAAAGAAACCGGAAAACGTGAAGCCCTCCAGCCTGAAGACTTTCCAGTGGAGGAAAACTTGTTACCAAGCACTCACGTTGGTGACGCCTCCCAAGAGTAAAACGTTACCTAAACATCTCCTCATCTCCTAAGTTGTTACTATAGAAATGATAATGTATACGTGCATAAATAATCTCGAAACAGCCGGAACTATCCTTAGAGCTTCTATTATAGAAAAATCACAAACTCGAAACCTTCTGACCAATCAGAACTGAGAATTTAACAGTGCCGTGGTATGATATTATTATGAACCGTTTTAGAAAGAGAGCCCAAAAGCTTCATGTTTCCTGATCTTATTGATGGAAAGTTTACACTTTTACTTAAGGCTAAAAGGCTTTTAGTTAAAGATGACTCTTTTTAATTGACTCTTTATATTTAAAGCTGACTCTTTTGATTAAAAGTTGAATCTTTTTATTTAAAGTTGACTCCTTTTATTTAAAGTCGACTCTTTTTATTTAAAACTGACTCTTTATTTAAAACTGACTCTTTTTTATTTAAAACTGACTCTTTTTATTTAAAGTTGACTCTTCTGATTTGAATTTGACTCTTTTTTTATTTAAAGTTGATTCTTTTTATTTAAAACTGACTCTTTTTATTTAAAGTTGAGTCTTTTGAGTTAAATATTACTTTTTTAATTGACTCTATTTTTATTTAAATCTGACTCTTTTGATTTGAATTTGACTCCTGTTATTTAAAAGTTGACTCTTTTGAGTTAAAGAAAGCTTTCAAATGTGAAGCTTTTCTTAAGCATCCCTCCAATAAGAGATGGATGGAACGGTATATCTGTTTCAAATTCACGCCTCATTACACCTAAGCACCTTTAATTCATCTTACTGTCACATAAACTTAATCACTGCTCCACTTTTACTAAGAAATTAAATTGTCCCGAAACAGAACATACTGTATGTGTTATACAATGGAAAATGCAGATGCATAAAAAATGATCAGATTGGTATCTTAGGATGTGAGTGAGATTCATTTCAATTCATGAAAGCTCAAAAACACTGATTAACTGTGCACACAAACACAATATGTTCGCTCTGATGTTCCCTGCGCATAATGCGATGTCTCCTAGCAGCCGAGGTGGAGGCATGATCAGAATGCAGCGTTAAAACACAAGGCTAAAGCATCCACTTTAGCTCCTAATATAGCTGCGGCTGTTCTTTTAGACTTCATTCATTTACCTACGATTTATATTTGTTAGTACTGTAAGCAAACAAATCGAAACCTCGACGAAATACTTTCATATGGTACGAAGTAATTGTACATATACTGTATTTATCCCCCTTGAACTTGTCCACTTTTTTATAGTGAAACGGGAATTGACTCAATTGGGATTTATGTCATGAATCTAAACAAAATAGGACATTATTGCAAGCAGTTGCGATCAGAGGTTACATATTTATCTGAATGGAGTATGTCCAAAAAGGTTCTCTGTTCTGATGAGACTGAAACTGAGCTGGAAAAGTCCTAATTTTGGTGAAACACCCAACACTGCTCATCATCCTGAGAAGACTATGTCCACAGTGAAGCATGGTGGTGGAAGCATCGTGTTGTGTAAATTCTTTTCAACAGCAGGGACTGGGAAACTGGTCAGAGTTGAGCCCAGGATGGATAAACCATGTACAGGGCAATCCCAGTCTATAAGACACTTGAGACTGGGGCAGAGGTTCACCTACAAGCAGGACAGTGACCCTAAGCATACGGAAGGATTCCAAAGCAGGTGTGTGTAAGAGTAGTCCAATCAAAGCCCATATCTCAATCCGACTGAGCATCTGTGGCCACGCTTGCTGTTCACCGATGTTCTCCATCGAGTCTGACAGAGTTTGATCAATTTTGCCAAGAAAAATGGGCAAAGATCCAGATGTGCAAAGCTGAGAAAGACATGCCAGAATTCTTGCAGCTGTAACTGTAAGACTTATAAAAACATTGAAATGTTCATCATTTCATATATCATTGCACATCAATGAAAGTGTCAAAAGTCTCTGTTGGCTGTTGGGCCACCTTGGGTTAGCTTCATAGATGTTTCTGTCTGTTACCGTGGAAACCAGATCATGAACCTGGCAAGGATGTAATTTTAGAATGAAAGGTAAATGCAGCAGACTTAACTCGAGGCTTGGGTAATAAATTATTTAGAATACTAAATGTGTACCGTATTATGTCAATTCATTCACAATCTCAACACTGACTGACAATACGCATGATTTCACAAAATTACTTAGTTCGGTTTTCCAAACACTGGTCAAATTCGGTTGATCTTGGAGTGTGCGAACTTGTTCGATGGAGTCAAATACACTAAGGCCTAAATCAAGATGTGGACTAGATTACCAATGGATGTCAAACCAAACAGGTGCATGAGAAAACAAAATGTGAGGTGTTAGGTGTTGCACTGGAATATTTGTGGAAACTTTGCTTTACCTCCAATCAGATTGGTGGAGACAAGGTGGCCTGTGTGCTTGTCTGTCATTAGGAGCCATCGGAGGATGCTCACCATGGAGACGAGACACTTAAGCGCCCGTGTCGCACCACTGGAAGCCCCTTAAGCCCCGACTGTTGTTTATGGTCGCTAAGGCGGCCTCGGCGTTCATATTTCATGCTTGACTTTCAAGGTTGCCGTGGAGAACGAGTGCTCCCGGATCACCCTTTGGTGACAGTTAATCCCTGAAAGTACAGGTGGCACTGGGTACCAAGGCGATGGCATGCTAACAAAGGCATGGCAGAGGCAGCGTCCTGGATGCTGATAATTAAACATAAGACCTTTTCATTTTCACATTTATAGCTGCAATGACGAAGGCCATTTTGACCCCAGAGAGGTTTCATACAATGGTACAGTCCTAGCTTAACTCCTGTAATGAGATATTCGCTAGTCGTTCTGTTTACAGACGGCAGCTAGCGGGGTTACTTTGATAATGAGGTTGAGATGGTGTGAAATGGATTTGAACAATAAAACAGGTATGTAAAGTTTTAGCAAGTTGTTACAGTAAACTGGTCTCCATGTTGACAATAAGGTTGGACAGATTTAAAACAGCATGTAACTGGCCTGAGAGAAAATCGCTTCTGAACGAAGCCGGGTGTCTCTACCATATGGCAAGATCTTTTCATTATTACTGTCTTATTATTCAGAGACATTAAATTAAACTAGTCTCTCCACCTCCATGCATCTTTGTCCCTACTGTATACACTCACTGGACACTTTAATTTAATAAGTACACTTAATTAGCAAAAAGGCCAGCTAATGATTTTCTAATTTTCAACTGTTCAGTTTTGGTGAGTCTGTGCCTCACAGTGTAGCCTCAGATTCCTGTGCCTGGCCGACAGGAGTGGAACCCGATGTGGTCTTCTGCAGTTGTAGCCCGTCCACATCAAGATTCGGTGTGTTGTGCTTTTCTGCTCAGCACGGTGAGTGGTTACCGTAGCCGTCCTGTCAGCTTGAACCAGTCTGGCCGTTCTCCTCTGACCTCTCTCATCAACAAGGTGTTTCCACCCATTACACCATCACACCATTCTGTGGGAAGTCTAGAGACTGTTGTGTGTGAAAATCCCAAGAGATCAGCAGTTTGTAAACACTAAAACCAGCCTTTCTGGCACCAACAATCCTGTCATGGTTAAAGTTACTGACATCGCATTCTGATTGTTGATTTGAACTTTTCCCTTGTGCCACCAGAACAGGTCTGAACCGTCGAAGCACGGACTCCACAAGCCCTCTGAAGGTGTGCTGTGGTATCTGGCACAAAGACCTTAGCTGAAAATCTTGTAAGATGCGAGGCGGGGCCTCCGTGGATCGGACTTGTTTGTCCGGCACATCCAACAGATGCTCGACCGGATTGAGATCTGGGGAATTTGGAAGCCGAGTCAACACCTTGTAGTCTTGGTCATGTTCCTCAAACCATTCCTGAAAATTTTTGCTGTGTTGCAGGGCACATTATCCAGCTGAAAGAGGTCACTGCTATTAGGGAATACCGTTGTTATGAAGGGGTGTACTCGGTCTGCAACAATGTTTAGGTAGGTGGTATAAAATAGGTAGGTTGTATATGTCAAAGTAACACCCACATGAATGCTCAGAACATTGGGCAGAACATCACACTGCCTCCGCTGGCTTCCCTTCGTCCTATAGTTCATCCTGGTGCCATCTCTTCCCCAGGTAAGTGACACACGCGCACCCGGTCGTCCACATGATGTAAAAGAAAACGTGATTCATCAGATCAGGCCTCCTTCTTCCAGATTCATTCTGCTGCCTAATATATCCCATCCCTTGACAGGTGTCATTGTAACGAGATAATCACTGTTAGTCACTTCACCTGTCAGTGGCAATAATGGTATGGCTGATGAGTATGTGTGTGTGTGTGTTTATATATATATATATATATACATATATATATACACACATACATACACAGCAGGGGAAATAAGTATTGAACGCGTCAACATTTTTTTCTGTAAATATATTTCCAATGAGGTTATTCACATGAAATTTTGACCAGACATCAGTATTAACTCAAGAAATCTGGAAATATAAAGAATTCACAACATTGAAGTCCATAAACGAAGTTATGTGTAATTAAGTGGAATGACACGGGAAAAAAGTATTGAACACGCTAAGAAAAAGCAGTTCTCCGAGGCAAGTTAAGGCAAGTAACCAGATGAAATCCGTAAGAAAATTATACCCCCTATCTGTGCAAATTAATATCAGTTGGGTTAGTAAATTGATGGTCTATAAAAAGGCTTTTTGTTACCAAGGTGTAACCAAAGAGCTCTCCCGAGACCTTCGCAAACTTATTGTTGTGAAAGATATTGATGGAATCGGATACAGATGTATTTCAAAACTTCTGAATCCTCCAGTAAGCACCATTAGGGCCGTTATCTGGAAGTGGAAGCAACATCAGTCCGTCATTAACCGGACACGCACAGGAGCTCCTCGCAAGATTTCGGACCAGGGAGTCAGAAGAATAGAATAGTCAGAAGAGTAGCCCAAGAGCCAAGGACCACTTGGAAAGAGCTCCAGAAACACTTGGAGGCAGCAGGTGCCATCGTCACAGAGAAAACAATAGGCAACGCACTCCACTGCTCACACTCATCCCGCAAGACTCCATTACTAAAGAAAAGGCATGCCGAAGCTCATTTAAAGTTTGCTACAACTCATTTAGACAAGCCTATGAAACACTGGGAGTGTAGTCTGATCAGACGAGAGCAAAATTGGACTTTTTGGCTGTCGTACTGCACACCATGTTTGGAGTAGAAATGGCACTGCACATCACCCTGAAAACACTACACCGACAGTGAAGTGTGGAGGTGGAAGCATCATGGTGTGCGGCTGTTTTTCATCACATGGTACTGGCAGACTTCATATAATTGAAGGAACGATGAATGGAGCCCTTTACCGGGAGATTCTTGAGAAGAATCTGCTGCCATCCACCAGGATGATGATGATGAGACGTGGGTGGACTTCGAGCAGGACAACGATCCAAAGCATACAACAAAGGAAATTCTCAATTGGTTTCAGAGAAAAAAAATCAAGACTTTAGAACGGCCCAGTCGATCACCTGACTCGAATCCAGTTGAACACGGTTTAAAGACAATATGTTTAGAAGAATGGACCAAAATCACACCTGAATACTGCGGCCCATTAATTTCTTCACACAGGAAGTGTCTTGAAGCCGTCGTTACAAACAGAGGCTTCTCCACCAAGTATTAAATACTTTTTTAGTATTTAGTAGTAATCTCAGCCTCACATCAACTTGAGGCCGACACTGCCATAAGAATTTTTAGAACGCAAACAAGCAGTGTTTTTAAAAATTTAGAATCTCGTAAGTTTGGTTAGTAAAGGATTAGTAACGGATTGTGTTGAATCTGCTTTTTTGGGGGGGCTTTCTTGTGACGCCTTATATACATAAAGCTCAATGTTTAATTGCATTGAATCATTGGTTCAGTGACTGGTTCAATATGCATTGCGTCATAACAAAAGGTAAATAGCAGTGACATTCACAAATACTTGCTGCAGATTAAACCCGATGAAGGAAAAAATATCTGCTACAGCTAAGCATATAGCTACAGCTATAGACTTTGTTTTGTTTGAGGATGTAAACTCAGGTCATATAAGCATTTTTCTGTTATGAGCAAAGAAACAATCACAATGCTGAATGAAGGAAATCTCTCACTGACAGCTCTTGTGTTTGTTTCTACTAAAGAAGCAGGAGCTGTGGCTTCCAACCGCTTGGCCTGGTTCCCATCTGAGGGCCGAACCCACTGTAAATCATGTGTGAGGAGACTAGGTCATGTTTTCCATCGGTGCCGGCATGAACTGCGGTCAGATGCAACAATAAAAACAGTCGTAATTGGGGAGGGATGGAGCATGCGAAAGAGGCGAGGGGGAATACATCTGCTAACGCTTACCGAGACGTCTCGCTGCCACGTCAGAACCGGAGCTCGAGAAAGCTCCAAACAATCAAAAGCCATCCAAATAATGTAGAACAAATGAGTGAGAAAACGTGGCACAGGCTACTGCAGGTCTCTCAAATAAAACACGATGCACAAGTGGAGAAAACCTCATAAATCCAAGCGAGAAACTTCGACCAAGGCACTCCTTCATGGAAAGATCCGGACTTCACAGAACCGCATTCAGTTCAAAGAATTTGCCAATAAATCCACGCTGACTTGAAAAGATTTCTCCACACACCCACGTTTTTATGGTTCTCACCTGTTTCACACCTGTGCTGGATCGAAAAGTTTTCCAGAGTTAAATTAAGGATCAGAATACCGTTAACCCTTATTTATTTATTTACTTACTTACTTACTTATAAAGGATGAAGCTTCGTCATCACACTTTTTTTTACAAAGCTCATGGCACCTGTTTCATTACTTCATTCAAATCTACTCATTTTGCCACTATTTGTCATTCATTTTACTCAAACTAATGAATTAATTAGCTCATTTAATCGATTATCAATGACATTATTTTTGCTCAGGATATATTACACCGTGAATGCACCTGGAACCCATGATGCAAAATGTAATAACTTATTACACTTATATACTGATGAATTCTTGAATATGATTGGTCGGAAGGTGTAGATTAATTAAGCCATATTGCACGCACAAGAGTGCGGTTATAATAAATATTGCTGTTGCTATTGCATGCTGATATCCATTCATATTGCGTAACTGACATTTCAGGCACGGTATGGCCAAAACGTTTGGTTTATTTTTGCTCCTCGAGCAGAAATCGATCCCGAAGAAGCCCCGCTCGATGATAGCACGTCGGCTAGCTGGCTAGCTAGCTCACATCGATTTGTACGTTCCCGTCGAGATGCTTCCCGGTGAAATCGGCTTCCGTTCTTCCTTCTCTGATGCGCTTTCGTATTTTAAGTCAAAAGTTATGTATGTGAATGATGTATAATCCGCCACGACGTCTGATGACGTCGCTAACACTACACAGTGGAACGTCCCAGTGGGTTTATACTAAATATACTTACCGTAAACACTCTTGCAAAGCTGCTCGTCCAATCAAATTAGTGGACCGGAACGAACTTTGAGAGTAATTCCTGCTGTACGTAACTCACAGGTTTACATTAATGCGCTTGTTCTAATATAACTCTATGAAGAGATGTTTAGGCTGTTTAGTCTGGTGAAGGAATGAGTATTTATATCTGTTGTGGCAGGAACTAATTTGTAACTATAAATGGATAAAAAGTATGACGTGTCATTCTTCAAAGGTACACTATGTAACCCTTTTTTTTTTTTTGGGGGGGGGGGGGGGGTTTTCCATAATAAACATAATGAGTAAATACATCATAAATCCATCTTCCAAACCATGTTTTCGTCTAACTCTGATTCACTAAGATTAGCCTATTAGAAGTAGTTATATTTTAGACCTGTTGGCACGGCTTTCGCGGGAAAGCTGCGAAAATCTATCTTTCCATCTATCTCTTGAGCCTAGTAGCGAATGTTTTATGAGCAGTAGGATAATCTCTTCGCTTTTTTAGATATAAGAATATAACAATTCACTTCTACTCCAAGTAAAACACATCTGCCACAAACCCGTACCACGTTTGACCTCATCAGACTAGCAAACCTTATGCTAACGACTTTTGTAACGTCATTCATATTTAAAACATCAATGTTTCTGACTAATCAGAACCAGAGGCGTTAGCTGGACTGTTACTCACGCGGGGCTGAGCCCAGATTCTTCTCCATGCATTTGTTCCAGTTCAGCTAGTAGCCTAAGTTTAGTTTTATAGACGCTGAGGTAACTTAGCCGTCAATGAATGACATGATCGGAAAAAGTTGGATTTATTATAAAACGTGCCTCGGGTGTTGTCGCTGTGTGTAGGACTACCAGACGGATAAAATATCAAACTGTTCTAACTAGGCTAGTTTGGTGTCGCTAGCCAAGAGGAGGTACAGCTAAGCTATCATTGTATGGGTTTAGCTGCTACACAGCCATGTAGAGTACATTATCTTTCCTTATACTCTGCTCATATCATGTTCACGTAAACTGGAACTCATCTAGATATTTACCAAGCCAAAGCACGACCAAGCACAGTGTTCTTCCGCAAAATGCGATGCAGTTTTATTTGTTGTTTTTTTAATAAAATAAGGCCAGAACTTACATAGTGTACCTTTAAATGAATACAAAATAGTAATCATTGGCAAACTGTTGTGTTATAAGAGGAATAGTACACTCCATGGCATGCTGCTATTGGACAATAATCGACTTCAGAGTGGTAACTATGCCGACTTGAGTTGCTTCGCAGGTCGTTTTATTATGAACTCAAAAAAGTACCTTTTTCCGGAGACGGTATTTGAAAGATCATTTTGTAAAATCCAAATGAGCTTTACAGATCTTTATTGGAAAGGGTTTAAACGATGTTTTTCACGCTTGTTCAATGAACCATAAACAATTACTGCACACGCACCTGTGGAACAGTCCTTAAAACACGGACAGTTTACAGACGGTAGGTGATTAAGGTCACAGTTACAATAAGTTCGGACACTAAAGAGACCTTTCTACTGACTCTGAAAAACACCAGAAGAAAGATGCCTAGGGTTCCTGCTCACCTGCGTGAACATGCCATAGACCTGCTGCAGGGAGGCATGAGGACTGCAGATGTGTCCAGAGCAATAAACTGTAATGTCTGTAATGTAAGACGTCTAAGACGGTGTTACAGGGAGACAGGAAAGACAGCTGATCGTCCTCGCAGTGGAAAATTACATGTAACCGTGTGTCCCACCAGACGTGATGGAGAACTTACAAATGCTTCAGTGGAAGTGTGGAGGAACATCTCACAGCAAGAACTGACCAATCTGGTGCAGTCCATGAGGATGAGATGCACTGTAGTACTTAAAGCAGCTGGTGGACACCACATACTGACTGTTACTTTTAATATTGACCTCCACTTTATTCAGGGACTCATTATTCCATTTCTGTTCCTCAATTGTCTCGGAAACTTCTTCAGTTTATGTCTCTATTGTTAAATGTTTATATGAATCCAAATATTTACACACGTTAAGAAATTTGCTGGAAATAAAGGCAAATGAATGTGGGAGGAGGTTTCTTTTTTTGCTGAGTAATATATGTGTGTGTGTGTGTGTGTGTGTGTGTGTGTAGTAATAAGCTCTGAAATCTCTTTACCTTATTGATGACCTTGCACAATTATTATTTTGAAAACATCTGTGAATGCTAGATGACTCACTAATGAATGTTTAATTGCATGTAGTGTTGCTTGCCTTCTCAAGGCCAATCGCCACGCTACCTGTAAATATGACTTCTGAGTTCAGACGTCTTTTTCTGGACACATAGCACCACCTTGTGGAGCTGTGGAGATTGCGTGTACTAAACTAACACTTAAAATCCAGTGGTTGTCCATCATCTGACATCGGACAACCTTACATGGATTCGTTTCAAATGTCAAAGTCATTCAGATCCTCATGCTTCCGACACATAACCTCTGAGATCTGACTTCACTTGTTGACTGATGTACCCCACTCCTTGACAGGTGCTACTGTAACGAGATAACCACTGTTACTCACCTGTCACCTGTCAGTGGTTTTAAAGTTATGGCTGATGGGTGTATAGTGTATAAATAAAAACATTAAACAAATTAACTTATTGACAAATTAACACCTCAACATTCTATTTTAATTCAACCGCAATTCCGAAAAAGTTGGGACAGTAGGGAAAATGCTAATAAAAACAAAGAGGAGTGATTTGTAAATGTACTTTGACTTGTATTTAAGCAACAAACAAAAAAAAAATGGATAAAGACAGGGTCATTTGATGTTTTATCAAATCAACTGCATAGATTTTTGAAGATAATGTTTATTTTGAAATTGATGCATGTAACACGTTTTTAAAAAACTTGGGACAGGGGCAATTTAGGACTAATAGCGATGTGAGAAGTTGAAATAAGAAGCTGATGTGAAACAGGTGAGGCGATCATCTAATCAGAGGTATATAAGGAGCCTCCAAAAAAGGCCTAGTCCTTCAAGAGCAAGGATGGGTCGGGGCTCGGTGATCTGCCAACAGATGCATCAGCGAATAATCCAACACTTTGAGAAGAACATTCCCAAAAGATAAATCGGTAGGATTTTGGGCATTTCACCTTCTACAGTGCACAATATAATTTAAAGATCGGGTCAAATCTCAGTGCGTAAAGGGCGAGGCCAAAAACCACTTCTGAATGCGAGTGATCTCCGATCCCTCAGACATCACTGTCTTAAAAACCGTCATGAGTCTGTAATGGAGATCCTGACATGGGCTCGGGAATACTTTGGTAAAACTTTGTCAGTCAACACCATTCGCCGCTGCATCCACAGATGCAAGTTATGGTTTTACAATGCAAAGCAGAAGCCATACATCAACATTGTCCAGAAGCTCCGCCCACTTCTCTGGGCTCGTTCTCATCTGAGATGGACAGTAGCACAGTGGAATCATGTTTTGTGGTCCGACGAGTCGACGTTTCAAATAGTTTTTGGACAAAACAGCCGTCGTGATCTCCGGGCCAAAAAGGAAAAGGACCATCCAAGCTGTTATCAGTGTCAGGTCCAAAAGCCACTGTCTGTCATTGTATGGTGGTGTGTCAGTGCCCATGGCATCGGTAACTTGCACATCTGTGAGGGCAGCATTAATGCAGAAAGATAAATACACATTTTGGAGCCACATATGTTGCCATGCAGAGCAGGACAACGCCAAACCACATCCTGCCCGGATTACAAGCGCATGATTGCTTAAGCAGAGAGTACGGGTGCGAGCATGGCCTGCTGCAGTCCTGACCCGTCTACGATTGAGAACGTGTGGAGCATTATAAACCGCAAAATAATGCAACGAAGTCCCCATACGGATGCGCAGCTGAAGAAAGAATTGCATAATGGATGAATGGGAGAAAATTCTGCTCGCTAAACTTAACCAACTGGTGTCTTCACTCAGCGTCCAAACACTTAAGTGTTATTAAAAGAAAAGCTGATTACACAGTGCTAAACAGTCGCCTGTCCCAACATTTTTGGAGTGTGTCGCAGTCATCAGATTTGAAATGAGTGTATATTTTCAAAAATCAATTAAATTCACAAAGTGAAATGATGTGTTTTCAATACACTACAGGGTGGAAGTGGACTTGCAAATGACTCTTTGTTTTATGCATTTTCCATACTGTCCCAACTTTTTTGGAATCAGGGTTTGTATCATCAACTGAAAACTAGACGTATTTTTATATTTTTATCCTCCAAAACCTACACCAACACTAGATAGATAGATAGATAGATAGATAGATAGATAGATAGATAGATAGATAAGCATCCTATTCAGTACACTGCTATGTGATTTGGAACAAAGCCCAAGTTTTCCTAATTGCTTTAACAAGCTAATAAGTAAAAAATCCAGTTTAAACTGGTTGCAATGCTAGGTTATGTTAGCCTAGACTGGTAGCTAACGTTAGCTGACTTGCCTGATAAGTAACCAATATAGCTTTTCATTTCAAAATTCTCATTAGCATGAAGTAGGTGTTCCACTTCTAGTTTTTGGGGTTTTTCTGATTTAGCACTCATGTAAATTGATTTTATAAAGTGGAATGGTGGGTAAAGATTTCATTAAACAACCCCCGCCATTAGTTAGTTAGGCAAAGACCAACGGTCAAAATATTTGTCCTAAAAACGGCCATGAGCTTTTTGAGAGCTCAAAGAGTCGACTCTTATTGATGAGCTGAATCAATTGATCCAACTTACTCAAGCTGAGACAAAAGGTGCTTGGGCCCCTAAAACCAGCTCCAATCTACTTAGAAGATATCCACAAAAAAAAAAAAATTAACCACTGTACACACACACACACACACACACACACACACACACACACACACAATGTCTTTTGTAGAAAGAAAATAGGCAATACACATTTTATTCACACTTTACAAAAAGCTACTGAAATCTACAATACCTTCAGCAAGTCAAGGTCATTAACGGGGGGGGGGGGGGGGGCATGTCATTTACAATACATAAAAACGATGTGAAACGTTGCTCAGAATTTGAGTTAAATGTACTGGTTTATCCTTACTGCTAAAAATTGTTTACAATTCCGTGACCAATTAAGAGCTAAAGAGAGAGGTGACTGAATAATTCCCGTCAGTTCATCTCGTGTCAAGTGCTAACTGATGCAGCATTTCGTCTACTTTCTAAAAGCGTAAGAAAAAACATGATACAGATGAAACCACAGAAAGATTCACAAGACTGGAGTTTGGTCCTAAAGCTTTGAACGTATCGAAGGAGATGCTGAGAAGAAAAAAAACGAACCCAGAACGAGCCCCCCCCCCATCCCTGTCCACTTCAACAAAACGAAGTCAAAGAGGGGAATCTAAAGCGAAATGGCTTCATAGAAGAAGAAGAACGCACCACGTGGCACTACACAGGAAAAAAATATATATTATAATAATAATAATAATAATAATAATAATAATAAAGCGTATGACCAGACTAGAGCTATTACAGCGAGACACCAACAGAACCAGTAAGGGATTGTAAAGTCAGCTCGGGTTATACGGGGGGGAAAAGGAGAGACCTACGGAACGTGTGTGGAAACAAAACGTCGACCGACGAGTGGAGTTTCAAAACTAGGAAAGATATTCAGAGCCCTACCACAGACGCTTTAGCTACAAAAATAACTTCTTTTTTTTTTTGTAATATTACAGACCTGATTCCTTTGCGTAGTAGAGTAGTTCAGGAAAAAAAAAAGTGTTAAGGGAAAGAAGAGAAAAAAGAAAGAAAGTAATCACATACAACTTCCAAGGTGTTCGAAAGGATGAGAGGTTGTACAGGTGTTCACTGGTAGTGCAAGATAAGGACACACCGAGGCACAACGCGGACCTCTACCACGCGGCAATTTGACGTACGTCGAGGAATTAACAAGAAGAAACCGGAAAAAAAACAAAAAAATAACAAAAATGTCACTGAGTGCAAGAGTGTGGCAGTGACACCTGGGAACAACCTCTTCAACCTTTTTTTTTTTTTTTTTTTTTTCTTCTGTTTTGTTTTTTTAAACAAGCTGGTAAATTTGATTCCTGTGTTTAAAAATTGCAGTCACACTTACACAATACAATCTTTTTTTCTTTTCTTTTTTTTTTTTTAAATAAAAATAAAAAAAAAATCAAAATAAAATATCATAATTTATCCATATTACAAAAAAGAAAAAAGAAAAATATGTGTGGGGAGGAAAAAAAAAAAAAAAAGAAAAAAAAAGTTCTCTGTGTGTGGCTCATATACAATCAAGTAAATATTAAAGATTAAATGTGTGTATACACTTATAAAATCACTGGGGGGTTGGGGGGGGGGTTGGTTGGGAGAGAAAAGAAGAAAGGAAGAAAGAAAGAGGAAAAAAAAGGCAAAAAAAAAAAAAAAGCCCACAAGGATGATTAACGACTGGGCGGAAAACTACTGGCCGCAAAAGACAGTGCTACACACCTTGAGAAGTTACGAGCGGTTTGTGGGAAAAAATACGGAATGTTCTCCACTTTTCCACAAAACACAGTGAACGGATGCTGGTTGAATACAGACCCGATGAAGTCTTCTTCCCACACCCACATCTCTCTTTCTCTCTATATTATATGTCTATCGCTCTCTCTCTCTCTCATATTATATATATATATATATATATATATATATATATATATATATATAGATAGATAGATAGATAGATAGATAGAGAGAGAGGCAGAGAGAGAGCAGATATATATATCTACACATACATACATACATACATACATGCGCTCTCTCTTCCTCATATATATTTCTCTCTCACTCACATATATATAGATAGAGAGATAGATAGATACATAGAGATTATAATCTTTCTATCTCTCTCTCTATATATACATCTCTATAGCTCTCTCTCCTCCACCATGTGGGTACGTCCACAGTGACCTCACATCCAATGTTTTCTAGGAGCTAAACATTTCCAGGTGCATAGCTCAATCGCAATAACAAAATAATAATAATAATAATAATAATAATAATAATAATAATAACAACAACAAAGTTACCGGGTAACCAGTGATCAAGCCGATGCATTCAAACGAATTGTTTGCGTCGAAGAACAGAATTTCATTGAGCCAATCGATCGCCATGCTAGTAAACCTTTCGGAATAAGTGCACTGGAGGATTGGATTTTTCATATTTAAGCTCGTATAAAAAACATTTGCCACGGCTTTAGCTTTAAAACGGTTGAGAATATTGCACCGTTCAGGAGTGAACACGTGACGGCTCGGGCCACTCCCGTTAAAAAAGACTGGCACCCATTTAAGCGGAACGCACGCTTTCCGGAGCTTCTCTAAAAAGACGCGTGTAAGAACCAAAGCTAAAATCCGAGCACACACACACGTGCGTGTATATACAAAAAAAGCATAACCGGATGTGAGCTATTGCTTGTCAGATATTCGAGTTGTTGTTTTTTTTTTGTAATCCGTCTAGGGCTTAGAAAGGAACGAGGAGGTTTAATGCACTTGGGTGAGGATTCAGGAATCATTGCTGGCTTGAGATTATTAAACATCTGACTGCCATTGGCATTATGACCTCCGTTTCCTTCAGCCCAGACTTCCTTCGAGTGCATGGGACACGTGCGCCGATCACAAACCTGGCTTCACGTGAGAGCTAAACGACACAGATTCTGCATCCTGACACGAGACCGCATGCCTACAAACTACTTACGCCTTTTGTTTTGTTTTTTTCGCATGAGAACGACGATACCGAAGCAGCGTGGAAAAGTAGTGCTCGAAACAGAAACCCATGCATACGACTAGAAAACAACTACAAAAGACAAAGCTTAACGAGAGACTGAGAAACCGAGCCTCTTTTAGCGTTTAGAAGCAAATTTGGTTCCATCGAGTAAACAAGGAAGGAAAAAAAAAAAAAAAAAAAAGTCATGAAATAAAAGATTTTTTAAAAATCTAAAACTTTTTTTTTTTTTTTAAAGAAGCACAAAGTAAATGGCGTAGTTCAGAGGTTCGGTCGTTTTCAGTAAGTTGCCAGAAGAACGTGTCAGAGGTGGGAGTGTGCAGCGCCGCCCCACCCCTCACGGTGACGTCTCAGAGCGGGGTGTGACTACCTGCGTGCAGGCAGGTGCACCCCGTTGATGGGGGCATGCTGGGGCAGGAGCAGCTCCAGCTGTGCAAACAGGGAGAAGTGGTCCGACGGGATGTGGGGGTGCGGGCAGCCACTCACGTTGTTCTCCAGGAGCCAGTCGTGCTCCAGAGGTCCCAGGACACCCAAAACGTTCAGCTGAGGCTCAGAGCAGAAGATGTAATCGATCACACCCTACAGAGAGAGGAAGGGGGAAAAGGGGGTGAGATGGGAGGGGGGTTAGAACAGCAGTATGTTTAATAAGCAATTTAAGGAGTAATTTTATTACTCTCATACTCCAATGTTTAAAATGCCACCAATAAGTCAGTTAATAATCTTACTGCAATCTCAATTAAAATGATCATCTTTTAGATTAGAATTAAATTAGAGCCGGATTATATTTCACTGGTTGAAAGAGACGGAAAATCTGTTTACACGTCACGCTCATGTGCGTTACAGAACGTGCTTGTATATGTATATTTTATATACACACACACACACACACACACATATTATATATATATATATATATATATATATATATATATATATATATATATATATATATATATATATATATATATATATATATATATATAAAAGGTGCTTTTTAAACAGAGCTGTTCATGTAAACAGTTCACTAGTCTAGACTGAGCACATGCACAAAATATAAACATCTGCACGAGCTCACATTAACGGACTTGAATATGAAGGCAGTCCTGCTGAACCACATGGCGCTTCTGTGTCATAATAAAGTATGACCCTCCCTCCTTATCAATCTCTTAATAATAATAATAATAATAATAATAATAATTTTAAAAAGCTAAGCGTCAATGTGCAAGATCCGATGACACTGACCTTGAAGTCGAGGGTGTAGTTGGTGTAAGGCATGAGCCCATTCACGTAGGCACTCTTGAGCTTGAAGCCGTGCGTGATCCTGCCGTTGGACGAGCTGTTCTTGCCATTGCAGTTGAAGTTGGTCAGACTGTCGCTGTAGCGCAGCTCTTTAAAGTCTTTGTGCGTACAGTCCACCCCGCCTGTGCTCAGGAATTCCACCACACCTGGAAAATACAATCATTTCTCCAGTAAGGAAGGAGTCTCCAGTGTCGGGGTAAGTGGAAAAGTAAATATATTTCCTCACAGAACTATTAAATAGCAAACTAGCACAGAAGAAACTCATTCTAATATGGTTAACAGAGAAGAAAAGATAGCAGCACTACACAAGGATGTAATATACACGAGCATTTCTGAGGCATTTAATTCAATAACAGGACAAACCCGAGTCAGGCAGTGAGTTGAGATCAGCACACAGCACCAGAGGGATAGCGTTGGTTTCTCCAGATATGGACGAGAGCTTGAGGCTGCGTGAGGCTTTGTCCACGATGTTCTTCACCTCAGAAAGGAACATCATGGTCTGGACCAGCTTCACGTCGGAGTACTCCGGGTCCCAGTGCATGTGGGCATTGGCCACCAGGAGGAGCTGTTTCTCCAGGACATGGAAAGACTTGCCCGCTACAGTTTTCACGTGGAAAAAAAGATAGCAAAAGAAAGTTAAACAGAATTATAACCGAACGAACTCGAATGATTTATTTCACAGAGACTCACGTGTCATCTCCATCATTTCCCTGCGTAGCTCCAGCAGCACCGCCACCCCGATGTTGTCCTTGGTCATTACACGATTCAACATGGCCTCCGAGCCCTCTGAGTTAGCCATGGCCAGCTGATTAAACTCCACCGTGTGCTTCTGCACCACACTGAACCTGAACAAAACACACGAGCAACATGTAATTAAACCTTCAAAACATGTATGACCTTCAATACAAGGTCATAATGTAAAACATAGTCTGACATGATGGGAATCATTCGGTAGTTTAAGAGTTCCACTGGAGGAGTCTTCATCCTTTTTCATTAAGGGTGTGAATCTCCCTTTATCAGACAGTATCATAAACATCTCAATACGTAGTATTTAATACAGTTAAATATTGTACAGTAAAAATATGATTCAATTCGGCAACCATACAATTAAATTCAGCACCCATACGATTCAATTCAGCATACATGCGATTCGATTCAGCACCCATGGGATTCAATTCAGCACCCATGTGATTCGATTCAGCACCCATGCGATTCGATTTCGCATGCATACGAATCAATTCCGTAACCATACGATTCAATTCAGCACCTATTTGACTCACCACCCATACAATTAGATTCAGCACACATGCGACTCGATTCAGCACCAATGCGATTCGATTCAGCACCAATTGCGACTCGATTCAGCATCTATTTGACTCACCACTCATACAATTAGATTCAGCACCCATACAATTCGATTTAGCATGCATACAAATCAATTCTGTAACCATGCGATTCAATTCAGCACCTATTTGACTCAAAACCCATACAATTCGATTCAGCACCCATGCGACTCGATTCAGCACCTATTTGACTCCCCACCCATACAATTAGATTCAGCATCCATGTGATTCTTTTCAGCACTCAAAACAATTCGATTCAGCACCCATGCGACTCGATTCAGCACCCATATGATTTTCCTTTTCGCCCCTAATTTTTATACATTAAAATAGGGTTCTCAAACTTTTCTGATTCCACAGACTCCATCAGTAGAGACAATAATATTCTGGCTATTTATTGGGCTTTTTTCCCCTAAATGACGATGTTTATTAATGAGTTATTAAGGTTTGGATTAAACCCTTTTGGATCAAGTGACCAGTCAGACCTGCTAATAACGATAAGAACTCAATAATAAACATAATAACTGGAAAAATGTGGTTTGTGATTTCCACCACCAGAATGCTATGCTTCATGGACAACACGCATTAGTCCATGTATTCGTAATCAGCTGGCGAGTTCAATCAGGCAGGACACTGAACTCATATGAACATGATCATGCTGAAATGTGAAAAACCGATTGTACGTACTTTTCGGTCTTGTAGAATATTGCACATCCGTCCACGTGTTTCCTGTCTGACTCGGACATGGTTCTGGCTCGGGACTTTGGACTGAAGAATCCATCATATCCCTGCGCTTTCAGCTCCACCAGGAAGTGGTTATAATACTGTTCTGTCTCCACTTCCTGAACAGAAGAAAGCAATGGATTTGAGGGACAGCATCACACAATATAATAAACCTGAATATTAAAATTATGCACCTTACACTATACACTGGATGTCCAAGTACCAGGATTTTATAGTGCTTTACAACAATGAGACAGCTATATAACATCAGGAATAAAACTGTTGAAGTTTGCTGTTATAAAAACACTAATCGTTAACTACAGTAACTCAAATCATACCACCCATATTATATTATTATTTTTTAATCAGATGGTACCTGTAGGCTGATGATATCAGCATTGCAGCTGAGGATTTCCTGCATGATGGCCTTCTTCCTGTACTCCCAGTTGAGAGCCCATGGAGGGCAGTAGCCGTACAGCTGGCGTGTGGCGTACTTATCGCACAGTACGTTATAGCACATTACTGAGAACACGGCTGTGTGCAAAGACACGGAGCGGCGTAAACAATAGGCCTTTTCTTTTACCGTCTGCCAACCACCTGTTCAGTTAACGCTTAAACCACTGGCACTGAACATGCAAATCCACAAGCAGTGTAAACAAATCGGATAAGAAATGAGTACCTGCAGGCCTGACTCTCTCCGGCTCCTGCAGTACAATCCACGACCGGGACGGCGGTTGCTCAGTTGATACTAAAATAAATAAATAAATAAATAGATAGATAGATAGATAGATAGATAGATAGATAGATAGATAGATAGATAAACACACACACACGCACGCACGCACACACACACACGTGTGTGTGTATATATATATATATATACACATACATAGATACAAACACACTTCGCTTCGTTTCCAACTTTGAAACGTCTCAACAGCCATTCTGAGAAAACCTACTGCGTTTAATAGCACCGGCAAGATTGTCCAAAAGGTAGTTCAGCAGTCGGCGGGTGCCATCTGGTTCCTGGTAGAGGCTCATGAGGTCCTGTGCGAGTGGATTTCCTGTGGAAGGAGGGACAGGAAGCAGAAATGTGTTGCTCAACATCAACATCAACATCATCATCATCATCATCTGTATCATAGTGGAGGCTTCAGGATGGAGAATAACCACGCTCACCTTTTAACCCCAGTGTTTGTAACTGAAACAATTTCCCCAATTCGAAAGGTAGAACCCGCAACTGGTTGTTATTTAAAAGCAGTTCCCTGTGGAGGACACAGGGAAATGGACACTTTAAGACAAACGGGCCACTTAAGAGAACTCGCAGCCTAACCAAATGTTTTGACTCGTTGTGGTGGTATTTATTCATTTATTATGATACAATACTGAATGTGTTAGATTGATTCGGAAGATGTCAGTTAATCTTCTATAACAGCAGCTCTGACAGTATTTCGAGCTCCAAATCACAGGGACTTGTATATATTAATGGACTTGTTCTAATACATTAACCTGTCAGGTGCTCTGTAAGGAGACTTATTTAACTCATGGAAGGAGTCTCCAGATTCAGCGCTTTGTAACAGTGGGAGGTAAAGCTGAAACTAGGTTTTCTGCTGCTGAGGAATTTCTTTTTTGCGCTTTTCGTAGTAAGATGCGCTTTCTATTTCTTTTTAATCATTAACTTCGGGGGGCTTGGGGGGTGTAATTCCACGACATTAAATGTAACTATAAACTGAGAAATAGCACAACTTCTTGGTCTTTATTAAAGAATAATACACTTTAAGTCATATTGTTATTGCGGTTAAACAATCAACGACGGGAAACGTATTGTATTGTTTACTCATAACCAATAAATATTTGATTCTCGCATGATGCGAATAATATGTACAAAAGATAATAATAACGTCAGCACTCAGACAGTCAGGTATAAGAAGACCGTCTAGGCCACCCGGCTCACCTGAGAGACACCATGTTGCCGAGCTCAGCTGGCAGGCTCCTGATCTTATTGGACGACAGGTCCAGGTGCACTAGGTTGTGTAGCTTGGCAATGTCGGGGGGGATACGTGACAGCGAGTTGTCACTGAGGTGCAAAGCGGTGAGGTGTGTGAGCGACCACAGGGCCGAGCTTAGACTCCGCACTTTACCTGAGACACGAAAAAACAAAAGCAGAAGAGGATCAAAACTTACCTCTCATGCCGACTAATCACGTTAAAACCGCTGCCTTAATGCAGCCCGTTTTGATCTAAAACGTACCTGATTTACTGCCTATACAACTAGTTTCTAATTCGTCACGGCTACGTCAGCTACTACCACTTTTAACATAAGGAACAGTGTGTTAGTATGTAATACGTACCGGTGAGGCGTGTGGTGTCGTGTAATACGTACAACTGCTTAAAAAACACGGCAAACAGATCAAACACTGCCCAGTGAACATGTAGCCGTGGATGCTTAGTGTAAATCTGGACTAATTTGATCATTTGGAAAATAATCCTAACATATAAACTCTTTCATAACACTAGGGATGATTACATCCCATTATAAGAAAACATCGGTATGAACAGGATAAGGATAATCATTTCCAGTCAGTCACTAATTACACTGCGTAACGATGATGATCATAGAAATGTTCTTATCGATATCATGATATTGTCGTATCGCCGAGCCCTTATTAACATGTCCGGTGCAAACTATAAAATAGATTAGCACTCACCACTTATCTCAAGCTCAGCCCAGTGAGATTTTTTCCCACTTGCTGCCTCTTCGCTGGTCATTATCGTGTACATCCGCCGGGGATCTGGCGGCTCATATTTCTCCTTGGGCATCCCTGGACCACTGAGGAACAAAACAAAAACGTTTATGTACACTACAGAGCGCAGAGCTGTCTCGTATACTCATCAGGTGGAAATAATGTGGAACCAGAGTTCATGTCCAAACTCAGGCGTAGCTCAGATCTCTGAAAGCTCTGTGTAGGATTTCTAAACTCTCTCACACCTCAGCGCTGTTGAATTCTGAAATATGACTGGTCACAAGCCGAAGATTGTTCTCGAACAGTAACCGCAAACAGTAATTGCTGTGGTATAACAGGGTTAAAACATTCCATGACATGCCGTTATTGGAAAATAATCAACTTCGAGGTGGTAACAGTAACGCCGTCGCTTGGTGTCGGGACATCACACCGACTCGTCCTTGATTAACGTCCGATAACAGCACAGCCCGAGTGTTTTATTCCTTACTTAACTTACCTTGCTTTCGTTACACAATTTACTGATAGAAGTTTCAGACTTCTTATATATTTTTTTTGTACATGACTGAACTTCAACATCACTGCGTGGACAATAAATACCCGAGCTTGTTCCATCACTAAAACTCTGGGGAAAGATAAAAAAAAAATTCTAACAAAAATAAAACGTTTAAAACTCTTTATATTTATTAAGGTCTTTGTTTTTGTTGGTTTGTGAGACAAATACCAGAAAATCACAAGAGTTTGCAGGGAATTCTGTTCTTATTCCTGGATAACTATAATTTTATGAGCTTAACTACTCCAGTACGTCCTGAATATCATATTACATAGATACATATCTCATTAGAAGTGAAAATATTTGTTTAAAAAGCCATGTTTTTAAACCAATACGTACAAGAAATAGTCACAACACGGAGTGATAACCGAAACAGCTGTTTACTTCATGAAGCTAGTTTATTTATTTATTTATTTATTTAGCTAACCTTCTTTAATTCACTGTTCATAACTTACACACACACACACACACACACAAAACACCTTAAACAAACAAGAACGCGAACCGCAAACTAAAAAAAATAACTAAAAAAGCGTTTATATGCGATTTAATTTCACCTAAATTAACGTTACGTAATTTAGCTAATCTTTAACATGCTAGCGCTGCGTCTGATGAAGCTGCTAGCATCTTGGAGTTAATGCTAATGCTAACATAAAATAAAAGAAAAGAAAATAAACACTTTCGTGGAAATTCGAAGAGACTCGGAAAGACATTTCAGCTTTATGTTGTTTCATATTATGTAAAATAAAGGACAAAATGCCCGGTCTTAATTTATGAAGCACATATATACATATATACATTAATTTATATAAAAGTAAGGTCTTGCTAGTTAGCTGCGGTTTAATGACACCGACGCGTAGATTAGCTTGCTGCTAACATAGCTATCGATTTCTGGAGCCAGCTGCAAAAGCATAAACAAACTGCAGTGGATTAAACTGCTAGATTATTGTTATTGTTCTAATGTGCGTGATTTGTGCGTGTATGTGGAAAGTATCTTTACTTTAATGTCTTTCCATGGTTATTGACACAAAGAGCTAGCTAGTTGAGTAGCTAAAGAGTAAGCAGATCACATCTAAACGGTGTTATTAAATGCTAAATGTATACCGTGTTTGGAGATTACCTGTAAAAGCATACCAAGCCCCTGCAGTGAGTGAGCTCTGTGTCCTGGTTTGGGCTCGGTGTGTACTCGGTTTTTCCTCTGCTGGATTAAGGATACAGTAAGCAGAGCAGCATGATGGCGTGTGGGTGCTGTTATTTCTGCCTGCATGGCACTGGAGGAAAGGAAGCTCGCTTTAATTGAGCACAATTCACCCAGGTGCATCTTCATCATCAATCATCATCATCATCATCATCATCATCATCATCATCGTCCCTCTAGAGCTGCTGCACATTCATAACTGTGTGCACTGATTATTTCTAAGCACATCAATCCTTTCTGTTCATGCACACACACACACACACACACACACACACACACACTGGAAGGTCAAACCTGACTTAACAGGGGTTCGTAAACTTTTTGGACCTCCTTACATAACTATTCACATAGTTATATTTACTGATGTACAAGTTCGCCTTCATCTTCACGTTCAGTTATACAGGTCAGGGACCCTGGGGATTCAGAGCATATCCCGGGAACCTATAGGCGTAGGTGGATTAGTGGTTAGCACGTTTACCTCCGGCATTGGGAGTTCGAATCCTGTGTCCTTGCATGCTCTCCCTGTGCTTCATGGGTTTCCTCGAGGGATTCCGGTTTCCTCGGAAAGTCCAACGACACGCACTGTAGGCTGATTGGCAGTTCCGAATTGTTCGTAGTGTGTGCGATTGTGCCGTGCAATGGTTTGGGTGCCTCGCCTTGTGCCCCTGGGATAGGTATGGAAGATGGATGGATGGATGGATGGATGGCCGGGATGCCAGTCTATCACAGCACACACATGCATTCACACCAAGGGGCAATTTAGAGTCACCATTCCACCCTTCAGCAGGTTTTTATGGAGTGGAAGGAAACCAGAGAACTCCAGAGAAACTGTACGCTCTTTATCTTGGTCAGGGTTGCGGAGGATCTGGAGTCTATCCCAGAAACACTGGGTGTGAGGCAGGAATACACCCAGGATGGGATGCGAGGACACTATGCAGGACACACTCATTCACACCCAGGGACAGTTTATCATAACCAATCCAGCTACTGGAATAAAATATGGGGGCTGGGAGGAAACCAGAGAACCCTGAGGAAGCCCATGCAGACACGTGTAGAACGTGAGGCGAAACATCGTATAGACGGTAACCCGAGCTCAGAATCAAAGCAGGGACCGTGAGTCACCAACGCTGTTTATTTTCCACCCGAGACTCAAAAGCAGTCACACTTCCATCTTAATCTTCAATAAGCACTTCATCTTGGATAGGGTCACGGTGGATCCTGAGCCTGTCCCAGGAACTCTGGGTATGAGGCAGGAATGCACAATACTCTGAATAAGTTTGCAGCCGAAAATGTGCTTATTATAACTAACACACTTTAACTGCGATTGGAGAAAATGGTCTTGCTTATATTTCACTGATTTGGGTTTTACTTCAGGGTCCTGGTTGTAGGACCATTCAACAAAAAAATTTCTGCACTCGGTGCTTTTTAAACAAAATTTTACTCACTGTATAATCTCTGCACAAAACCGTCTCGTTTCAGTCAACTCAACAATTTAAATAGACAACAAGCACCCACGAAAAAATACTCAACTTGGACGCCTTTAAAATGTATAATAATAAAATATCTGCAAAAATAATCTTTATCATATGTACACATTTTCAGTTTTGGTTCGTTATTGTAGAGAGACTCAGTAAGTGTTCTTGCAGCTGGGATAATGACTCTTGGATTTGGGAGGGAAGATCGTGGCCGAGATCCTCCATGGCGCGGGACAGGAACGCCTCGGCTGCTTCTTGGACCGCAGCTCGGGTCACCTGGTCGTTCTGGGTCCATATGGGAGTGCGGGTTAGCTTGAACCGCTCTGTAATGGAGTAGCGAAGATGACCTAATAGAGGACACCATGTGTTATTGGTAGCCTTTTCCTCCAGAAAGTCTCTGCTAAATGTAGGATTTAGTTTTGTACCTGTTATCACTTCTTGATAGCTGAGCATGAGCATCCACACAAGCTGCAGGAGCTCGTCCCACCTTCTCCATCTCTCCGTGCCATCCTGATAGAATGAAAAACAGTAACAACAACATGTGAGGGCAAACACTTGATGCTACCTTGAATTCCTCCTTGGAGGTTCGTTGGTTTGAGTTTGGGGGTCGTGATTATGACAGCGTGTGCGTTCGAGTGGTTTAGGAGAAAATTCCTTTTGTTTTTATGGACATTTTTGGCATGACCACTGTTGAATGTGTTTTGTTTTTTTTTCCCCCGTTCGAGTGCTCACCTCGTTATGGCGATATTTCCAACAGGATTTGAAGGCAGCATTACGACCGTTCTTGTCCCAGTACACAATACGCAGATTTACCAGTACATGACCATCAAGTTATTAAACATATCTACAGGGTGTCCCAAAAGTCTCCACACTTTGTTTAGCAAAACATCTTAGTTCTTTCACATAGCCTTTAAGAATGGCAAAAGAAGAGCGCGTTGAAATCGTTCTCACGGCTCGATCGGGAAGCTGTCGCAAGGTTTTAACTTTGGACTTTAACAGGAAGCATGGTGAGCACATCACACATCACACACACACACACGCGACACTGCTGCCAAACTTATTAACAAATTCAAAAAGACCGGAAGCGTTGCGGACCGACCGAGAAGACGTGGATGTCCACGAACATCCGCTGACGAAGACACGACCGACGTGGTGCTGGCAAACATAGTCCCTTACTGTAGGAGACTTTCAGGACACCCTGTAGTTCCTTAGCTATGCTGCTGAAGTAATTAATAATTAATAACCTGGTAGATCAGTGTACATCCCATAATGTCTGACAACTGTGTTCAAAACAGAGTGCGGTGCAAGCGTGAAAAAGCACCTCACATGACGCACACACTGTAACCAAAACAACGCCCTTACCAGTACTAACCTGTATGAGCTATCTAACTCGCCTGGGTTAATTATTATAAAGATGGGTGATAAAGATTGTTGGGGAATAAAGATTGGTGTAACTCTGGCGATGACGAGGTCGAGTATTTGGCTGCATGCATCCACAGTTAAAGTGTGATCATATCACTAAGATAAGATAAGATATATTGATCCCACACTGGGGAAATTCCTTCTCTACAGCAGCTCAATCACACACAATCGATAAGAACATACACACTAAACAGGAATAGAATAGAAAAAAAAAAATGTATAACAAAATATAATAGGAAAAGAAAATAAGAATAAGCGTAATAATAATAATAATAATAATATGCACACTATGAACACCTCATTGTATGTACAGATGAATAAGAATATGAATATATACAGATGAGTATATATATTCCAAGTAGTGGTATCCTCCTCATATCCTCCCACGAATACGACTGATTTTTCACCTCTAATTCATCCTCCGTGTTTCTTTTATCGAGTTTGCCGCGAACAAACTTGCGACCTGATTGATCGGGAGTTTAAAAAAAAGTTTTAGAAGCGCTCAGCCGCGACTGAAAAAAAAGTCTTCAAGAACAAAATGGCCGCTTCCCATAGGGTCACATGTACAGTGTGTGTTGGTGATTGAGGTTGACTTTACAGAATGTCAAGCACTTGGAGCTACATTTAAAATGAAAGATGATGATGAAGAAATGAGTGAGTGTGAAGTGCGGCGGTCTCACCGATGGGTCTGGTGCCAGTGTGGACGTGTGCAGGAAGTGCAGCAGTAGTTTGAAGGACATGGGCAACACTCTCTTTTGAGAGCAGGACTGATCCAGCAGCAGCTCCACCATCTTACACCTCAGCAGGTTGCTCTGCAGCGTGCTTAACAACAAAAATCTAACAAACGCACAGGAAATGGACATAGTGGGTATGTTGAAATCATTCGCTTTGAATTAGTGCGATTAATCAGTAGGGTAAATATAGAAACTAGTGCACTCAGCAACGAGCGCATCATTACACACACCAGCTTAATCACCTGAGAATTTCCACGGTGTAGCATTGATGATACTTTCGCTCTCGCTGGGCCTCGTTTGTCGAGCAGGATATGAACGGATTTATCCGTAAATCGGTCGTAGGAGCATTTAAAACGTGGAGTCTGGTATTCATGAAAATCCCATAACTCTTGTGTGTGTAAGTGTATGCATAAGACTAATTACTATAAACCAGCATCAAATCGTATAATTTACATTAATCAGAGTTACGGATTAAGTTTTAATAGCCTATTTATTTCAGTTACACACATAAATGTAATACTTTTTTGTGAAACGCAGGCATTTGATAAATCCATAAATGAATACAAATAAGACCAGTCATACAATTAAGAAGAAATGACGCTGTATAAATTGGCTGTGTTTGCCACCGTGTCTGCTTTCAATGCTGTGTAAAACTTTATTAGGGCCGGAACTAAGCGTCTGATAAAGTGGATAATCTGGTACGTCTGGTACGAGCTGCAATGTGCCCTATACTCCCTGGTGTGCTGCGGACCGTCGGCGGCTTCCTGCGACACAAACCGTCCCGCTTTTCCGAGAAATTTCTGGCCAACAATCGCAAAGAAGAGAGGGAAAAAAAAAAGAAAAGTATCCCTTGTGAGATGTGCTTGGTGCCTGTGTATATTAAACCAAGATGATGTGAAGACAATCCTACATCAACAGCTGGTCTTTATTTGGGGTTAATCAAAAATAATTTCAATCGATGACAGCTGTATGATAATTACTTATGAACATGAGACTGAATGTGATTGGTTTGATCTGAACAGAACCACGCCCCCAATTATAAAAGAGTGAAACTTTGCTATTTTCCCCTGAAACGTTTCTTCGTTTTTATACGTTGTAATTCCGCACTGAAAAAGTTCTGACGTGATTTATCTTTAGTTTCGTTTTATTACATCGCAAAAACCTGCCATTTTAACCGGAGTGTGGAGATTTTTTTTTTTTTTTGGCCCACTTAATTTACATCTAATTCACCTTTTCTGTCATTTGGCTCTGGACTTTGGCCTTTTCATGGGGTTGTTACGTCGTTAAAAATTTTTTTTAAAGTTGACGCGAGTCAAAATAACTCGCTTCTACCTCGGAGAAAGTCTTCTTTTTTTTTTTTTTGCTGTTTACACATCATTTCAGCTCTTTGAGCTTTGCCTTTATGGAGCTTTTGGCAGTCAACAAGTACAAATCAGCTGTGCATGTGCCTGGTAATTTAAGGGTAATTCGTTACCGTACATACACGAGTATGAAGTATTTCTTCTTGTTGTTTATTTACCTGAGCCGCCTGCACGGTGCCATGCTGTTGAGGCTGACACACAGCTCCCGAGAGAGCTTACTGGAGCTACAGGTAGGTCTGAGGTCCACCTCCATGGCCAATAAGAGCATCCTCTGCAGAATTAGCAGCATCCTGCATACATAATAAACAGTCTGCTTTATCTGTGCGTCTGTGTGAATCATTTATCATTGAAAACTCGCAATGTCGTTATCATGCACATTTCAAAAGATCCTCAATACCCCCTGATGCTTTTAGGTTAGAGTTAGGCTTAACCTAAAGTTTATCCCTTAGTTTGGAGTCATTTCAAGGCACGTTGCAAGTCTTTAATTTGACGATGGCAATCCGATAATTCAATTCATCGGACAAGAAGTTTGAAAAACGTGGTATAAAGAATTGTTGGTTTAATAAAAGGACTTCTTAGTAACATTCAGTTGTTTTTTAAATAAAATATAGAAATAATATATCATATCATAAACCCTGGTCGTGGAGAACACAGAGCCTATCCGGAAATACTGTACACGAGGCGGGAATACACCCTGGATGGGACACCAGTCCATCGCAGAGCTCCATACGTACACACACACCCACTCATTTTGGTCTAGGCGCAATTTATCTTCGTCTATTCTATCCTGGCATGTTTTTGGGAGGTATGAGGAAACCAGAGAACCCTGAGGCAACCCACACAGACACATGAGAACCTCATATACTTTTTCTACATCCTTAAAAAGGGGCAAAAGATTAAGTTTGGGAACGTTTGGGTTCCCAAGTGACGTCATAGAAACATTTGACACTCGCACGTATCTAGAAATAAACCAGATCAATGTAATTACTAGATTAAAACGGTTTCAAGGAAATGTACTACCTGCTTTTTCTCAATTTCACACACACACACACACACACACACACACACACACACACACCATACATTCATGGCACATAGTTCTAGCAAACAGTTTATTCATTCACGTAAACCTACTTCAGACAGCAGTTCTGCTCCCTTTTTTGCATTTCTTCATCCTCAGAAGTACAGAATGACTGTTTAGCGGCATCTAACAGCCAGGTCATGAGGTCCCTAAGAGGAAGAAAGTTAGAAGAACGTTAAGGAAAGAAGAAGAAAAAAAGAAAAAGAAAACTTATGATGGCTGCAGTCTAACTAATATATCTATGCGCCATAATTATCTAACGCACTTTCGGACCGATTTTATGAGACTCACCTGACCTGTCTGAACCGATTATCGCACGAAATCATTTCGTTAGCGATCGAGAGGTGAAGCCGCAGCATCGGGAGCTTGAACTGGAAGTCGTCTTCCAAAACCTGCAGCACGTACTGAAGCAGGAGACAGCGCACTTCACTGCGCAGCCTCCTCGCCTCGTCCTTACGCACACAAAACGATGTCCCAAGTGTAAGAAACGCAGAAAGGAAAATGATAAAGTAGCCATTACATGGTAGCGTTTATGTCTTTCCTACCTGTTCAGCCATCACGGATGATATCAATTCCCAGTCCCATGGGATAGTCGATCTGTCTGCAGGATGGTATCTGGATGAGAAGTTTTCTTGATTTAGTGTCCCATGACTTTCTCTCATATCATTTTTACACATTAACTATCCTGCTCTTTTGTTTTCATTGCATAAGCCATTGTATTAAAGCGTTCTTTATCTAATGTTATGTTTGCAGAATGTCAAATTTCATCAGTGTCCCTCTCATACCGCAGCAATATGCCAGCGCTTAACAACTCTATTACTGCCAATTTCTTAAAGGGCACCTATTATGGTTTTTCACATATTACCTTTCATGTAGTGCGTTATAGAGCTGTTTGTGAATGTAAAAAGTCTGCAAGGTTTCAAAAAACGAAGCGCACGACAAACGGAGTTATTGACTCCTAAAAGAAGGAACCGATTCTGAACAGCTGAAATGAGTCGTTAGTGATTCCAGACTCACTTCCTGTACTAGTAGGTTTGTAAAAAAAAAAATAATAATAACAAAAAAAATAACAAAGCCCCGCCTCTGGTCTTGATCGTCTGCTCGCTGACAGCGGTAGACCAATCACAACAGACTGGGACATCTGACCAATCAGAGCACAGTATGCTCTCTGAAAGGAGGAGTTTAGAACGAATCCTTTAGAACGGATCATTTAACGTGTCGTTTGTGACACTGGAGAGGAAAAATGAATGCTGCAATTTAAATTATGAGCACGTTAAAGTGTATTTTTTGACCTCGGATTCGTGTGAATCTATTGTATGAGAGCATTAAAACACAATTAGGCACGTTACAAAACCATAATAAATGCACTTTAAAAAAAAAAATTAATAATAAGTGGGATAAAGTTTATGTACAGTTGTTGCTAAAGACGGTACAACAAGCCATCGAATATAATTACATGTTTGTGCCTAATAAATACTTTTTTTTTTTAAAGATTAAACAATGTGCCGTGTGTTTACGTAATCCCTTGGTCTAGAAAGGGAGGGGGGCCAAAACTTTGTCTGAGCACTGTACTGCGTGCATCGTCCAGGCAATTAGTTGTAATTGAGTATTAGATACACCTTAGGCATTGAAAGATTTGTTCCATATTACTAGGTAAAACTGATCTGTGCTTTAAGGCAAACACACGTCTTATCTTCTACAAGTGCAATAGAGAAAGGTTGATATTGAAGTTGAATCCAACGCATCAGCGTCAACAGTAAAAAGATTACATCTGAACTACAATACTGTAATGACGGTGATCACCGTGACTCACTTCTGCGTCCTCATCAGCAGGTTGTAGGCTTCCAGTGCCAGCACTTGAGTGCACTGTGGCTCCAGGAGGATTCCTCTCAGGAGGTGAGCTGTGATATCAGCAGGAGGGTAATAACAAGGTTGGATTAGGTCAGAGAGAAGCTGCAAAGTGCCCTCGGTGTAGTTCTCTTCGATGGTACTGTAGACCAGACTCAGGCTCTGCCTACATAGAGGCTCGGCCATGCCGAAGTCTTTGCTGTCCTCGTGAGCCGCGTTCTATTACAGGGAAGACGTGGATTAGATTAGACTGGCTATACGGCTGTCTATTCTTTAAGTTAAAGCAGGAATAAGCTTTGGCATGGATTTAGGGTTAGGGTGAGACGGGGGCCTACATTTGGGAATTACTGAGTAACTGGGCACATTTAACCCTCCTGTTATATTGGGGGGGGGGGGGGGGGGCATCCATTATTTTATGGGTCAAAATGACTTCCACAGTTTAAATACACAGAAAAACAACAAAGAACAGCTTAAAACAATAAACCTTTCTTACGGCATCGCGGCCTCGTTACTAACACATCACTTCCCTTATAATAAATGACAGAAGTTACACTGAAAGCGCGCAAATTCAGCATATAATGACAATAAACTTGAATTAAACTAAACCTTTCAAGCAACTCGCGACCGCATCACTGTCATGCTTCCGTGCTGCACAAACTCCGCTTTATAAAGTTTAGAAATCTTCTCGGCGGTGTTTAATATAAAATGCGCCCCTGCCGTCGAGGACTTAGAGGTCGCACACTTTCTTCCTCAGTCGGGTAAATCTCCCCCGTGCCGCACGCAGGACAACTAATCGATAATGAGATTCGCTGGTAACTGTTTTCATAACCGATTATCATCGATTTTATCGATTAGTTGTTGCAGCTCTACACTCGAGTTCTTCTACTTCGACCTTGGCAAACCATGTTTACATGGAGCTCGCTTTGTGCGTCATGCTAGAACAGTTTTGGTCCTCTTAGTTCCAGTGAAGAGAAATTGTAATTCTGCAGAATTTTACAAATATTATACAGTGGGGGGAAATAAGTATTGAACACGTCAATATTTCTTTCAGTAAATATATTTCCAGTGAGGTGATTCACATAAAAATTTTCACCAGACATTAGTATTACCTTAAGAAATCTGGAAATATAAAGAATTCACAACATTAAAGTCCGTAAATAAAGTTATGTGTATAAAGCCCAAGAGCCAAGGACCACTCGGAAAGAGCTCCAGAAACACTTGGAGGCAGCAGGTGCCATCGTCACAGAGAAAACAATAGGCAGTGCACTCCACTGCTCACGCTCATCCCGCAAGACTCCATTACTAAAGTAAAGGCATGTCGAAGCTCATTTAAAGTTTGCTACAACTCATTTGGACAAGCCTATGAAACACTGGGAGAGTGTAGTCTGATCAGACGAGAGCAAAATTGGACTTTTTGGCTGTCGTACTGCACGCCATGTTTGGAGTAGAAATGGCACTGCACATCACCCTGAAAACACTACACTGACAGTGAAGTTTGGAGGTGGAAGCATCATGGTGTGCGGCTGTTTTTCATCACATGGTACTAGCAGACTTCATATAACTGAAGGAACGATGAAGGGAGCCCTTTACCGGGAGATTCTTGAGAAGAATCTGCTGCCATCCACCAGGATGATGAAGATGAGACGTTGGTGGATTTCCAGCAGGACAACGATCCAAAGCATACAGCAAAGGAAACTCTCAATTGGTTTCAGAGAAAAAAAATCAAGACTTTAGAACGGCCCAGTCGATCACCTGACTCGAATCCAATTGAACACGGTTTAAAGACAATATGTTTAGAAGAATGGACCAAAATCACACCTGAATACTGCGGCCCATTAATTTCTTCACACAGGAAGTGTCTTGAAGCCGTCGTTACAAACAAAGACTTCTCCACTAAGTATTAAATACATTTCAGTTAGCGTGTTCGATACTTTTTCCCCCCCGTCTCATTCCTCTTTATTACACATAACTTCATTTACAGAATTTAATGTTGTGAATTCTTTATATTTCCAGATTTCTTCCGTTAATACTGATGTCCGGTGAAAATTTCATCTGAATAACCTCATAGGAAATATATGTACTGAAAAAAATGTTGACGCGTTCAATACTTATTTCCCCCCGCTGTATAGAGATTCTAAACAATCGTATGCTTCTAACTTTGTGGCAACAGTTTGGGGAAGAACCACATATGCGTGTGAAGGTCAGGTGTCCACGAACCGTTGGCCATGTAGTGTACATCAGTATTAACCAGTAGGGATCGGTGATACAGATTTAATCACAAACTACACCTTAGCGTTACTAAAGTTTGGTGTTAAATTGTTAAATAAATTACCTTTGCTCGTTCCTTTTATCAGTGTCGAATCAAGTCGTCAAGGATCAGTATTGAACATGTTCAAACGCCTTAATCCTAAGTGGTTTACACGTATACATTTTGAGGCAAAGTGAAAGTGAAACCTTCACCACAGAGAATAGGATCTACCTGGCTTTGTGGCCAGCTAATTAGCATAAACCTTTTCCTTTTTTTTTTTTTTAAGAAATAAGCCATGGAGATGTTTACCATATCTTGAACTCGTCCCCCGAACAAATGTTTCAGCTTTTTGAACTGCACCAGAGAAATCTGCTGTGCGTCTTCTGTTTGACGTTCGGAGAGATCTGCGCCGTCCACGTCCACGTCCATGCCGCTCGCCTGTAACACTGAAGGAGAGTCTTCAACACCTAGCGCCACACGTGATGGTGGACTGAGAGTGTAAGAGGACTTCACAGGACTGATAGGTGGACTCTCCATGTCCAGATCAGATGCCGTTTCTGGAGAATCGCCAGCGAGGAGCTCGGTAGACGTAGGGCTGACCGGCACGGGTGCTCGGTCTGAGGTAGGTAGCGTCTGAGGGTTTAGCTCTGATTGAGTCCGTGGATAAGTTGCTAAAGTGGGTGCGTGCGTTTTTTCTTGCAGCTCCATACTTTCGCCAACCCCAAACAGGGATTCGGTTTGATCAAGGCTGCACGTTGTGTATTTCTGGCCCTTGTCATCGTCATAAAGGATAAGGGATTCGTCGGAGAACACGGCCGTATCGATTTCACTCGGGCAGTAGTATGGACTGTCCAGGCTAAAAGGAGAGAGCGCTTTGTTCAGCCAGCTGTGTGGGGAGTCCAGCCTTTCATCGTGGTCGGGGGGGTTTTCAGCATGTGGTGACGTGGACGTTTGCTCTGTGTGGTTAGTGTTCTGTGCTTCGAAAAACTCCAGGAGTCCATTTGAAGGCTCAAATGCGAGCGAAATATCTTTCGGGCTTGAAGGGTGTGAAACGGTTACCGATCTTTGCGAGCTGCTATCTTGTAAACATGACCGGACGCCGTTGTGTTGGGTCGTGTACGGACTTTCTAGGTCACGTGACACAGGAACAGGAGACGGACCGCCATCTCCATCAAGAGAGTCCAAACAAATCACATCGGTTGCAAGGTTCGCCGTGTACGACGACTGGTGAACTTTCCCACACGATTTGGCTGTAAAGCCCAAGCATGACTCGGATACATTATTCAGATCGATGATCTCTATAGTGGAACGCGGCAGTTTCTTCAGTCGTTGTGAAGCTCTTGGTCCGTCTGATGAAAAGCTGTGCTCTGTGATATCGATAAGAACCTGAGACGAACAGGAACACAAAAAAATATTTTCAATCTTCAAACATCATCGGTACGAAAACGGAAAGTCCGTCGAACCCTACGTTTGCGCTGGCGCGCGACAAATCACTCACACGTACAGTCTCTGGTTTGTCTACTGTTGTTGTTTTTTATTCTAAACACAAATTAGACTAACACACTAATGAGTTTGCATGCTAGGGTTCATAGGCAGATTAGCAAAGCAAGCTAAGTCTTGTACTAGATACGTACAATCACCGGAAGCGCCAACGATCTACGCTACTTCCTTCAAAACTTTATTTTACTTTGTAATGTCTCTATTCCCATTGATTGATAGGCCGTGTATGACGATATAAGAAGAAACCGCACTTTTTCTTCTACTTCTGAGCATTAAACAGTAACTGGGAATTGTCTACAGGTAGGAACTAAAGCTGTGAGTCGGGAACTGATGAAACGTTGGACCGCACGTGCTATAGAAGTATTCAAGCCCGTTGTTTGAATTTATTGCTTTATTGTGTCATCTCAGTTCAGGTGTCGTGCAGTCGCTGAACTTGCAGCTGGGCAGTTATTAAAGCGGGCAGTATGTAAAGGGGGCAGTTATTAAAGCGGGCAGTATGTAAAGGGGGCAGTTATTAAAGCGGGCAGTATGTAAATGGGGCAGTATGTAAATAGGGCAGTATGTAAATGGGGCAGTATGTAAATGGGGCAGTATGTAAGGGGAGCACTTAAGTAAAGACAGCAGTAAGTAATGGGGGAACTTATTAAAGGGAGCACTTAAGTAAAGGGGGCAGAAAGTAAAGGAGGCAGTTATTAAAGAGGGCAGTAAGTAAAGGGGGCTGTTCGTAAAGGGGCCACTCAAGCAAAGGAGGCAGTTAGTAAAGGGGCGTTATGTAAAGGCAGCAGTTAGTAAAGGGGCGGTATGTAAAGGCAGCAGTTAGTAAAGGGGCGGTATGTAAAGGCAGCAGTTAGTAAAGGGGCGGTATGTAAAGGCAGCAGTTAGTAAAGGGGCGGTATGTAAAGGCAGCAGTTAGTAAAGGGGCGGTATGTAAAGGCAGCAGTTAGTAAAGGGGCGGTATGTAAAGGCGGCAGTTAGTAAAGGGGCGGTATGTAAAGGCGGCAGTTAGTAAAGGGGCGGTATGTAAAGGAGGCAGTAAGTAAAGGGGCGGTATGTAAAGGCAGCAGTTAGTAAAGGGGCGGTATGTAAAGGCAGCAGTTAGTAAAGGGGCGGTATGTAAAGGCAGCAGTTAGTAAAGGGGCGGTATGTAAAGGCAGAAGTTAGTAAAGGGGCGGTATGTAAAGGCAGCAGTTAGTAAAGGGGCGGTATGTAAAGGCAGCAGTTAGTAAAGGGGCGGTATGTAAAGGCAGCAGTTAGTAAAGGGGCGGTATGTAAAGGCAGCAGTTAGTAAAGGGGCGGTATGTAAAGGCAGCAGTTAGTAAAGGGGCGGTATGTAAAGGCGGCAGTTAGTAAAGGGGCGGTATGTAAAGGCGGCAGTTAGTAAAGGGGCGGTATGTAAAGGAGGCAGTAAGTAAAGGGGCGGTATGTAAAGGCAGCAGTTAGTAAAGGGGCGGTATGTAAAGGCGGCAGTTAGTAAAGGGGCGGTATGTAAAGGCGGCAGTTAGTAAAGGGGCGGTATGTAAAGGCGGCAGTTAGTAAAGGGGCGGTATGTAAAGGCAGCAGTTAGTAAAGGGGCGGTATGTAAAGGCAGCAGTTAGTAAAGGGGCGGTATGTAAAGGCAGCAGTTAGTAAAGGGGCGGTATGTAAAGGCAGCAGTTAGTAAAGGGGCGTTATGTAAAGGCAGCAGTTAGTAAAGGGGCGGTATGTAAAGGCAGCAGTTAGTAAAGGGGCGGTATGTAAAGGCAGCAGTTAGTAAAGGGGCGGTATGTAAAGGCGGCAGTTAGTAAAGGGGCGGTATGTAAAGGCAGCAGTTAGTAAAGGGGCGGTATGTAAAGGCGGCAGTTAGTAAAGGGGCGGTATGTAAAGGAGGCAGTAAGTAAAGGGGCGGTATGTAAAGGCAGCAGTTAGTAAAGGGGCGGTATGTAAAGGCGGCAGTTAGTAAAGGGGCGGTATGTAAAGGCGGCAGTTAGTAAAGGGGCGGTATGTAAAGGCGGCAGTTAGTAAAGGGGCGGTATGTAAAGGCAGCAGTTAGTAAAGGGGCGGTATGTAAAGGCAGCAGTTAGTAAAGGGGCGGTATGTAAAGGAGGCAGTAAGTAAAGGGGCGGTATGTAAAGGAGGCAGTAAGTAAAGGGGCGGTATGTAAAGGAGGCAGTAAGTAAAGGGGGCACTAAAAGTAAAGGGGCTGTTAGTAAAGGGGTAAAAACTAAAGGGGCAGTGGAACAGAGATTTGAATTAGCTACTATTTCCAGAGATGCATTTTCTATACTTTTGTTGTGCCTGGGGTAATATAATGTTCATATACAGCGCCTCGATCAGTAACGCACGGAACAACGCATCACTTTACAAATTTTGGATGCATGCAAATTCTAATCACATCGGCTGAAAACGCCTCTCGTCATCATGCAAGTTGGCTTGTGCAGAGTATGTAACAGACCTAATGTGCATGAACTGAGATGCCAGTTTATTATTTACTAGATATACCAAACACTTATTCACCACTTTATCAGGTACAGTATATGGCCAAAAGTATGTGGACACCTGACCATCACAATCATATTTGCTTCTTCTCCAAACTGCCCCCCCCGAGCCCTGACCTCAACCCCAATGAGCACCTTTGGGATGAACTGGAACACTGATTTCACCCCAGACGTCCTCACCCAACATCAGTGCCTGTTCTCACTAATGCTCTTATAGCTGAATGATCACAAATCCCCAGAGTTGCACTCCAAAATCCAGTGGAAAGCCTTCCCAGAAGAGTGGCGCTCATTATAACGGCAAAGATGGTCAGGTGTCAACAAACGTTTAGCCATATAGTGAATATCTACACCCACGGACCACTTTATCAGGTACCTTCTAGGGCCAAGTCATAGAACATTGATGTCATGAAATTGTCACGATACGCTTTTCTGAGATATCACAGGTACTTTATAGTTTTTATTTTTTTTAAATAAGACATACCCTGTAACCTGGATTGAAAGCTGCAGCTGATTAGATCTTAATGGTTTGTATCTTTAAAAATACCTTTTTCCCCCCAATTTGTCCTCCTTTTCGGTGTTAAATTATTTATTTACGAAAGTGCAATTTGAATTGACAAATGAATTTCTGGGGCATAAATAGTGCTGAAAATTTGGGCAGGGAAACATTCTCTGTTATAATACTAGTGTGGGAAATGATAAATAATTCCTCATTATCAAGATCAAAAATGGATGGTGTAACCATGTCTCTTTCCAAAATAAAATAAAAAAAAAGTAAGAGTTTCACAGCACTTGTGAAACTATATAACTATATCGGTTATTCCTTCACTTTATAATATTATGGCCTATTTTGTATACATTGATGACATACACCGATCAGCCATAACATTAAAACCACCTGCTTAATATTGTGCAGGTCCCCCTTGTGCCACCAAAACAGCTCTGACCCGTTGTGACATGGAATCCACAAGACTTCTGAAGGTGTGCCGTGGTATCTGGCACCGAGATCCTTTAACTCCTGTAAGATGCGAGGTGGGGCCTCCGTGGATTGGACTTGTTTATCCGGAACATTCAACACACGCGCGATCGGATTGAGATCTGGGGAATTTGGAAGCCGAGTCAACACCTTGTACTTTGCCATGTTCCTTAAACCGTTCCTGAACAATTTCCGCGGTGTAGCCGGGCGCATTATCCTATTACATGTCAAAGAAACATCTACATGAAGTCCAGGACTCAAGGTTTTCCAGCAGAACATTACCCCGAGCATCGCACTTCCTCCACCAGCTTGCCATCTTCCCCAGTGCATCCTGGTGCCATCTTGTCTCCAAGTAACTGACGCACGTACGCACGTACACACACACACACGCACGCACGCACGTCTACATGATGTAAGAGAAAAAATCATTCATCAGACCAAGGCAACGTCTTCTACTGCTCCATGGTCCAGTTCTGATGCTCATGTATCAGGCGTTTTCAGCAGTGGACGAGTCAGCACGGGCACTCTGACACCGCGGTCTGAGGCTATGCATTAAGCTGTGAGTCACCGTGTCTTCTGACTCCTTTCTATCTAACTTTACAGCAATTCGTGCTACGGTACCTCTTCTGTCGGATCGGACCAGACGGGCAAGCCTTCTCTCCCGACGCACATCAACAAACCTCGGGTGTCCGTGACCTCGTCTCGGTCTCCGGTTCACCGCTCGTCCTTCCTCGGATCACTTTTCTTTTCGTAGGTAGGAAACACTGTGTACCAGAAACAGCCCACGAGACCTGCCGCTTTGTAGACGCTCCAACCCGGGTCGTCCAACCATCACAATTTGGCTCTTGTAAAAGTCACTCAGTCAGATCCTCACACTCGCCCATTTTTCCTGCTTCCATCACATCGACTTTGAGAACTGACTGATCACTTCCTCCCTCATAAATACACCCCACCTCTCGACAGGTGCCACTGTAGTGACAAAACCAAAAAGTTATTCACGGCACCTCTCAGTGGTTTTAATGTTATGGCTGATCAGTGTATAATCCAAGCTGTTACACTACAATGTTATTTGTCCTCTTTAAAAACGTTAAGCTGTTTGTTTTATATATGAATTAAAAAGTATTAATTTGATAACTCCAAAGTCTTGATTGATATCGTGATATAAATAGTATGTCGTGGTTATTATTAACAGCAGGAGGATTTTTAAAAAATTAATAAATACATACATACATTTTTAAAGCACGTGTGTCAAGAAGGAACCAGGTGTCTAATATTATATTAACTGCTGTTGTTTTAAAAATACAAATCGTAAGCAAACACTTAAACTAACCATTGAATGCTCTGGTTTAAAGCTGTGAAATAAAGTAAATTAGTTTTGAGTAGAGACAACAGCAATGCTAAGACTTACAGGTGTGACAGGCAGCAGTTCAGCTCTGATAAACGGAATGCCATTGGAGAGGTCATCTGTATAACTGCTAATAAACTCAATATCCGAGTCCTCTTCACTTCCAGAACTGAGTGAAATAACATCATCCATTATGTAGAATCGGGGTGTCTATACCCAGTTTAACCATTGAGCCAAAAAAGAAACAAATAAAAAACCTAAACCAGTCTGAGAATCGTGGTTAGCGGGAGAGCTAAAAACAAACGGAAGTAAAAACAAAAATTCACAGCTAACTGCTAACTCGGTAGTTTAGCTTAGTAAAAGCGAACATGTCCAAAAGGTAGTCCAGTGATGGTGTATTCGCTGTTTTTTCATACAAAGCCAAGCCCTTACACGTTTCGAGAGATTTATATAAGAAAAAAAACACAGATATTTCATTATACGTTGGCGAAAAGAAGCCGGTGGGCTAGCTAGTAGGAGGCGCAAGTTGGAAACACGGAGGAGCTTTGAGAAGTGGAATTGAAAGCGCTAGGTGGATAGCTAGCTAGCTAGCTAGTTAGCACAATGTATTACTAGCTAACTGTTGAAACTTTTTGAGTTTTATGACCATCATAGTGTTAGTCTTAAGTTAGGTGTATTAGGTGACATTATGGTTAGCTTGTATTGTCACTATAATAGTTTATAATTGTATGCGTATTGTAGTATCGTATCGTATATGGATGTTTATGTACGTGTGTGTTCAGGAGGTTAACATGGATGGGGATGTAGCTCAGTGGTAGAGCGCATGCTTTGCATGTATGAGGCCCCGGGTTCAATCCCCGGCATCTCCAACCTAAGTTTTCCTTTCTTTCGTGGTTTTATAGTAAATATTTTAAATAAATCCAAATAAACTATACTTAATATACATTTGATATATTCAGTCCAAAAATGACAATTTTCTTAAATATTGCGTTTACATCGAGTTGGAATTACAGTAATGTTAGTTAATATGGTGATGATGTTCATTGCAACCAGGTTGTTAACAGGTTTCAAGTCTTACCTTTTACCTTAGTTCCTATATGGGAACCTGAAGAAAATAGAATATATATATAATAAATACTGGTATAAAGGATTGAGACGTTGGATGTTCGAGATTCGCAAATTAAGGGACCGTCTCTAAAGTTACGTACGACATTGAAACGTATAGCTTACACTTCTAACTTCAATAGCATTTGAAGAGAGTGACTTATGGTCATAAAACCAATCTGTCTAAACATGTGCATAAGTAAATTAAACTGTACACACTTCTCTATACAGTTTTTAAAAATATGCATTCAATTACCAAACATGTCGGTTCATGTAGGTTTTTTGGTCCATGTATTGTAGGATTAAATATTTAAAAATATATATATATATAAAGGTGTGCATTATAGCTGAAACCTACATGAACACTTTACAGTTGGTATTGTGACTCTAAGCCATTCTCTTCAAATGATATTGAATTTTAAATTATGGTATAGTTTGTGTATGAGCCAATTCGGTAGTGAAATACATCACAATATTTACATGTGATTTTATAGTATATTTTATTAAATACCAAAAATCTAAGAGGTGTGCATTATAGCTGATACCTACGTGAACACTTTCCAGTTGGTTTTATGACTGTAAGTCACTCTCTTGAAATGCTATTGAAGTTAGACTCGTGTATACCAATGTCGTATGTAACTTTAGAGACGGTCCCTTAATTTGCGAGTATCGAACTTTCACCATCAAGCCAACTTTATACCAGTAAAAGACTGGTGTTATTTGTGTTTAAAATAGTTCCAACCCTGAAATCTGATTGGCTGAAGTTGTTTTCTTCCACCAAATCTCTAACACTTGTTTGCTAAGTAACAGCAACAAGTCACTGCATAATGTTAACAAATTTTTCCAAAAATGAAAATTACACAGGAGTAAGTTCAGGTCCGGATGATTGGACAAGCGGCGTTCCAAGGTTGCTGATCTTTAGCACCAATTCTAGCAAATAGCAATAGTTCGTTCCACCGAAACCATTACTACACTTACTGTAGACTGTCAGTCAATCAGAATATTGCCATGGCAACATGCAACTCTCTGTCCAGCCGTGGCTTCTTTGGAAGCTATTTTCCATTGACATAGCAAAAATAAACAAAATATTTCACCATATTGTGCTTGAATGTCAGTTATTTGATATTTATTTCTTATTCTTAACTCTTTTTACCAGAGGCCAAGAAATTTCCCTGTTTTTGGCGTGCCCGTGCTCAGCATTCAATTTATTTGTGATGTCACACTCCACAATAGAGATTAATGACTCAGGTGAAAGTAGACACTCTGGGCTTGAAGAATTTGTAGTTTTTTCATATGTTTGTCTTTTTTTTTTTTTTTACCTCAGCCTACTAGGTTTACATGTTAGAATTTTATTAGAGTCGTGATACTCTACACACAGAAACCCAACAGTGTCCTGACTAATCTTATAACAGAGTTGCGGTGATAAAATAATTCATTTGTTTTGCCTGATTGAAAATGTCTGATAAGTCAATTGTATGACAATAATTTAATGACTGTGAGAAACTGTTAATAGCGTTATTGTATTGTATAAAAGCAATATCGCACTCGCGATCATGCAGTTGTAATCACAGCATTGTCAATATTCAGTACAACATCGCTCTCGTTCATGTGATGTTGTTGTTGTTGTTGTTGTTGTTGCTAAAAGTTTAGCTTGAAGTAAATCCTAATTCCGAGATCTAGATCCTTCTTTGGTGTCTTATTCCTCTTATATGACAGCAATTTGTCAGCGAATACAATGCTTACAATGAATACGATGTTCCCTGCCTCTATTTTAGCCTCTATTCTGATATTTTACTTTTATATACGTACAGCACTTTTGGTAACTATTATTACTTACTTACTATTTTGTATCTGCATTATGTATTTACTGTTTCGATTCCTGTTTGTACTGCATGAATATTTACCTCATGATTGCTATCTTTTTTTTTTTCTTGAGGTTGCTGTAACCTAGTATGCGATCCGATGGTTTCGTTTTATCACATCTCAACGGTTTTAGTTTCTGATTTCCCAGCTCTGTAGACGAAGCCAGTTTAAGCCAGTTTTACGTTGCACCTGCAGCACAGTAACCTCATGTAACCCTGTCTTTACCCCTCCTTTGTAGATCGTCTTTCTCTCTATTCCAAATTCTCTCATGTATTAGAATTATGAAGTGAGGTACGTGTGATTTTTAGGTTAGGCTGCGACTTAAATTGCTCTTGTATCAGAATCACTGATAGTATAATCTCGTTTTCTTTCCTATGGAACGTAAACACCTTTTCGATCGAGCTTCTGGACTCAGTATGTTTCTGTTCGCTCTTCTTCAGGTGGAAACATTCTCCATTAACAAGTTATAGCTGTAACCGTTTAGTTACCGACAATCTGGAAATTGCAAAGTTCTCTGTCTTGAAAATTTTCCCATGGCGGAAACCTTCCCGACTGTTACAAAGCGGTGACACTGGAGACTCCTTCAATAACATCTCCTCCGCATCCATGACTATATGTTTTGTTTTGTTTTTTGTTAAATAACGACAGATTTTTCAAATTGGATTATGTAGATTATGTAGAGGATCCAGCATACAAGTCTGTGTGAATTATTAGTTGTTATAGTTTGAAGTACACCTGAGTACAACTGGGAGCTTCTTATACGTAAGGGGTTAAGTCGTATATGGAAACAAGACCAAACGACTGGGAACATCAACTTTTCCTATGGATATGTTGGTCATTCTGTAATAAAAATGAGCAACAAAGACACTGTAGTTACAATTAGCGTTGACCACAGAGCATCAAATAATTGTCAATGTTGTGTCACAAGCCATGAACTCAGAGCTATAAGGAAATTTCAGCTTCCGGAGTCCATAAAAGAGGGCCATTCATACAACGTCGTCTTATACACTCGGGTGAACGCAACCATGACCTCTATCTCCAGAACGTTCCCTTCATCCATCTGCCTCTTCATATTCCATCTAAGCAGTGCATCATGCTTGGTTTTGCAGTCATCATTACACATCAGGAACGGTTACATATTCACTCACTCTTGTCGGATCCTACACATGCTGCCCGTGAGCCTTCATGTGACGTTCACAATGGCCGTCTATATGATTGCAGAGTTCCTCCAACAGCGGGCCGAGTTGTTAGGGAGACCCGAGTTCACATGGTTCTTTGTGGCTTTTCGATCATTCTGTCTCTAACACATAAGCCTATTCACACACACAGACACACACATCCTGCTTTTTCAAACCGGCTTAAAATATAGTATGCACTACCCTTTTGCCCCTCAAGCCGGCGCTGACCTTTGACCTGGGTCAGCCTTGTCACCAGGACAGCAAGGACAATAATGTGGCCTCTTGCCTCTTTTCCAGATGGGTGCGTTTTACAATTGCGGTGGCTAAATGCCGCAATACTTTGACTCTAAATAAATGACGTATAATATGTTCAGTTAAAATAATTACACTGATTATAAATGCCACCAATTTCACAGCGTTTTAATAAATGTGCAAAGAATAAAAAAAAAATTTTAAAAAACATGAAACATGTCTTGTACCCAGGAAGTTTAGATATTTCCAATTAAAGGTAAATAATTTTTTAAAAATAATAATAATAATAATAATAATAATAATAATAATAATAATAATAATAATAAACTCAGTTGTGTTATCCAATTAGGAAGGATCTCTTTAATCTAAAATTTTTTTTTAAAAAAAAGGTTTTTTGAATCACTTTCAATGCTCAAAGAAATCAGTTTTACATTTTAATCTTACTGTGTCGATGGCGTTACTCATTTCAAACAGCCGCATTTTATTCTCCTATAATGTTATTCATTTAAAACCTTACATTTATTGGCGTTTAAATGAAACTACGACAGCTGTTTCTTTTCTTTTCGTTCTTTATTAAGCGATGTTAATGTCATTAGTGTTACTAATAAAAAAAAAAATCAAATAAAACACATATAACTGGATCACTGAAAGTCATTACTGTTACATCAACTCATCAATATTCCTGAGATCATAGTGCAGATGTTTAGAAAAATAAAGCTGCCTTGTAAAACAGAAACCATCCTGCTCGGCTGTCTTTACTGTGCTTTTCTGATCAAGTCCTTCCCTTCAGACTCACGCGCTCCTGCTCGGCCGAAGAGATTGACAGCACATCTGGAATCCCTATTTCTCTGTTATAATCCTAAACCATAGTCCAAGAGAGCATGTAAGACTCCGACATGCGTAAATGTACTTATCTCTAAATCCCTCTGCGTTCTGACCCCAGCGTTCAATCATTTGTTGTCAAGTGGCATTTCATTTACAGTTAAAATAAAGAAGCAGGGCTCGATGGTTAGGCATCAACAGTAGTGTGTGTTTCAGTAAGAAGGGAGTTCAAAGTGTAATGCAGCAGATTCGGTTAAATCTTTATCTGCTATGTTTTTAATCCTTTTGTTAAGAGGATTTCGGTCGAAAAAAAGTACTGTCAGATAACACACACACACACACACACACACACACACACACACACAGCTGCCCAGTGTGTTCTGCTGGGGCGGGGGAGCCTGTTTTTCGGGGGGTGTTTAAGGGACTATTGTGTTAGCAGGGCGGTCGTGAGAGAGGAGGGGGTGAGCTCAGGAGATGAGAGGGACACATCTGTTCAGAGAGACTGAGAAGGAGGGAGTGAAGGACAGAGTGGGCGAATTCACTGGGAAAGACACAGAGTTCTAAGGACAGACAGAAGGTAAGGGCTCACTTGTTTTCTTCGTGTATGTTTCATTATCCATACTTATTTTCCTTGATTTTCCTTCTTTTAAACTTTTTAAACTTGAAAAAGGAAGAGAGGAAATGTCAGATACAAACATGTGTACTGGACTTATTAAGTATTGTACTGTGTGATGATGTTATTATTGTTATTTGTGTATTTTATAACCCAGTATGTACTGTATCATAGTTTAAGGTCAGGGGCTGCTGGAAAGGTTTGATTATATATATATATATATATATATATATATATATATATATATATATATATATATATATATATATATATATATATAAATGGACTAAATGGCATTTGATAAAACTTATCGTCATCATTTTGCAACTAGTCAAGTTTTCCTCATGTTTATTATATCTTCGCTAAGGAACAGTATGGAAATAAACACTTCAAGACACATGATATTATTCACGTGTTCAGGCCACATCACACCAACTCAGTGTTGATGATTTTCCTACAACAGCACATCACGTGTTTTATTCCTCTTATACCCCAGCTTTTCACCAGCGATTCAACATTTTCTTGATCCATTAAAGAAAATATTGTACTTTTTGGTCATTTATAGTTAACTTTAAGGGAGCACGGTGGCTTAGTGGTTAGCACGTTTGCCTCACACCTCCAGGGTCAGGAGTTCAGTTCTCACTGTGGCCCTGTGTGTGCATAGTTTGCATGTTCTCCCCGTGCTGTGGGGGTTTCCCCCGGGTACTCCGGTTTCCTCCTCCAGTCCAAAGACATGCATGGTAGGCTGATTGGCATGTCCAAAGTGTCCGTAGTGTATGAATGGGTGTGTGAGTGTGTATGTGATTGTGCCCTGCAATGGATTGACACCCTGTCCAGTGTGTACCCCGCCTTGTGCCTGATGCTCCCTGGGATAGGCTCCAGGTTCCCTGTGACCCTGAAAAGGATAAAGCGGTATAGAAGATGGATGGATGGATGGATGGATAGTTACCTTTAATGTTTTCGGAGCATCTGCGAAACCAGTTCGTTCCTGTTATCACTAGCTTTACAGCAGCTATAAATACCTGTTCTCTCACCAGCCTCTTTTTTTTTTAAGTTAACAAGACAAAAAAAAAAGAAAGAAAGAAAGAAACGCAGCTTTTCATGTCACCGAGAAACTGGAAAGCACATCATCCTCCATCTTGATGACTTTCCCGTGTTGGAAAACGTACAGCTTTATCTCTGACTCTTCCAAAGCGCTGACACTGCGGACTTATCGTTCAGCCTTAGATATTGTGGACTGTCCTCCATACGACACTGTAGATTGTATTAGAGCGTGTGCATTGATAAAAAAAAATTAAAAAAACCTGTAATTTGCCTTGCAGCTAGAACTACTATCAGATAATTAATCAACACCTTCTGACCAATCAGATTCAAGACATTAATAACTATAACGTCAAGACTTTAAGCACCGCTTCTATTAGCGAGGATTCGATTCTTACCTGCTTCCTAGCTTTAGGTTATGACGCCTGGTGCCTGTTTAACTTCAGTCGACTTGAAAATAAAGGTTACAGGCCGTGGTGGTTACTTTTTTTTTTTTTTTAAACTTATACAAGAACAAAACTTGACGACACCTTGACATGTACATTTTGTGCCGAATAGCTCTCATAAAGTTTCTTACACTATAAATAAATGTAAATGCAAATCAGCTGGACCGAACGCTACCAAACTATCCATCCGCATTTCATCGCATTCATTCAGGAACCAAACACACACGGGAAACTTATCTATTTATATGTAAATTGTGCTCCAAAATGATGTTCTGCTCCTAGAAGCTCATTCATAGCAAATGAAGCTACTGTCTTTTCTTGAACCTCTCCTGTTTATACCCAAGCTTTGTGATGTGAGCTACTGTACAAATGTGATGTGACACAAGCTGAAATGTTTGGGGGTTTTTTTTGTTGTTTTTTTTTAATGTTTGGATTGAATTTCACTATAGAATCATCGTTAAAACCCATACACAGAAACCTTGGACATGTTGTAACATACAGGACTCAGATACAGGGCGAAGTTGTTTTGTTGCAGCAAACATAGTGAGCTAAAATCAAGCTCAAGATTCAGAAAGAAAAAAAAAACGCAGTCGATATAAACAATCGAGCAACGAAAGAGAAATCCGATAAGCCAGACAAGGGTCCGGTAAAGAACGAGGCAGTCAGCGTTAAACAAAGGCTCAGGACTTACACACAGGGAATGACAAGACTTCACAATATGTTCATTCATTTGACTTATATAAACAGGAAGTATACCCAGAAATGTTGTATACCCAGATTATGTTCCTTCTCGGTCGTGTCAGAGTTTTTGGACCTAACTATATCATAATACGTGAATCATAACAATTGCGTTGTTTATGTCAAAGCAAAAACAACTCACACAGTACGTACACATGACTGATCCGGTAAAAAGGGCGCTCATGGAAATAGGAATGTCTTTCATGCTGCCGGGAAGTTCTGCTTGTAAAAATGAGTAAGTGGATTGAAGACGGGTGGATTTGCATGATTGAGGCGAGGAGATGAACGCCTGGGAGGAGTAGACGGTGGATTTAATTTAGAGCATTGTGTAAGGGCTATTCAGTGGCTTGTAGGACGTGAGGTTTTAATGAAATTACTAGGTGTCATTTCATTAAGGGAGAGAGCGGGTGGATGAAAAGAGTCTGAGATCGGGTGGATGTGGGATGAGGAATGAGGGAGATGAAGTAGAAATGCAGCTCTCAGAAAGGAGTGAAAGGGGACATGGTGAAAGGACGAGGTGTGAAGGAGACACGGAGATCCTACCGCTGTGCGTATTTTAAACATTTTCATCCTGTGAAGCTGTATTATTTGTGACTTGTTGAGAAGTATGAGCGTTTCTCCATTTCTCATGATGTCGTCAAGTATGGTCATGTGATATTTTGCCTTATCACCCACTCTCTAGTCTGCAGTCGTGGGAGGTCCGGACGTCCGTGTCGTTCCTCATCCCCAGGGCCACAGACCCACTGAAGATGGAAACCGTAACATTATCTCCTGGCTGAGGACGGCGCTTATCGTTCATCTTAAATGCTTTACAACTTCTCAGTATGAAGGTGCTAGAGTGGATAGTGCTTACACTCATCCTGTTTGGATGCAAGTGGGCGGACTCTGTCCCACTGGCTCCGCCCATCGACTCAGTAACACCTGAAACGCCTCCTTCTGTTATTCCCACGGTGGATGAGAGCGCGAGGCTAGTGGTGAGACTCTTGTCTGTGTTAAAGGACTTTCTGGTGTAATCATACAAAGCCATTAGATCTGGTGAAGTCACATGATCTTGAGTCATTTAGTCAGATTTTAGTCAAATTATTATCTGGGACAGAAATGATTTTTATGCTATTTGCATATAAAAAGGGGTTTCCCTGGCTGTACGTTTACATTTCACTCTTTCAGCAAATATCTCTATCCCAAAGCACATCATAACTAAGGTTCCTCAGGGGTCATTTGGATAATTACCAGTTCATCTTTCCAAAACAGGAAAGTTTTAAACCTAAACAAATATATACTCAAGTGAAAGTCAAAAGGTTGTGATTTGTAATGAGTATTTTGAAGGTCTAAACAAAAATGTAAGGAGTAAAAAGCTTTTTGGAAATCTAATAATCTAATGAACTCGAGTGACTGCCCCCCCCCCCCCCCCCCAATCCCACCCCACCCCAATGGCCCCGTGGTTCATAAGTGCCCTCTAGAGCTTTCCTACGGTTGGTAAGATTTGATAACGTTCCCTCTAGGGTGCCCTTACGTACATTGGAGAAAATGTCATGAAGTGCCCTCTAAGGTGCTGCTACATGCGAGAAAACATGATGTAGTGCACTAATGGGTACCATTCCAGAGGTGATCCAGTGCCCTATAGGGTTCCCTTATGTGCGAGTAAACAAAGGTTAAGTGCCCTAATGGGTGCCCTTCCAGTGGAGAATATGTGATGCATTGTCCTTTAGGCTCCCCTATATGCAAGGAAATGAGGTGCTCTTATGTGCATGAAAATGTGCCCTCAAGGGTGCTTCGACAGTACAGTTCCCTCAAATGTGCCCTCAGGGGTGCACTCTACAGTAGCCCTCTAAGTGTCTCTAAGTGTTTTTATTCCCCAACTTTTAAGGGTTATTGACAACCCGAAGAACGCTTCAGGGTGGTAGATAGAGCCTTCTGTTCTAAGAGCGTTATGAAGAAGAACGTGTGAGAAGAAACTATATCTAGTAAATACAGCATAACCGTTTAATACAATGAACACATCACAAAGGAATATTTCAGGGCAACAAAAATCACACGATTTCCCAATTACCCCAATATTACAAATGAGAGGATCCTGCTCAGAGGATTTTCCTCTTTTCTTCTCAAATTTTCTGAAATAAGACAGTACGTCTTTGGAAAATTTAGATCCAAAATGGTGCAATTCCACATTCAAACGCTGGGTGGCAGGAATTATTTACAGGAAAAAAAATTGTAATATTTTTAAAAGTGGAATATCAGTTTCAATTAGTGAGTAAAAAAAAACAACTGTTGCTATAGTTCTTTGAAGATCTGAAAGGACCCCAGGTTTTCTAAAATCGTTTAAATATGTTGTAATACATTAAGTTTTTAAAAAGGAAAAAAAAGATCTGCAAATACACCAATATTTCACATTATATGCAGCATTTGAGGGAAAAAAAGAATATTTAATTGTTATACGTTAAATGTTACATTTTTGTCTTTTGCTGCTGTAGCACTCAAATATCCACTTTGGGATCAATCAAATCCATCCATCCATCCATCCATCTATCCATATATCTATGAACCCTTTATGAAAAATCCAATAACATCCAAGTAAATGTCCAAATTATTGTAAAAGCTTATGCTCAGATGCTTCTCCTGGTGCTTGAACAGGATTGGCTAACGAAATATGGCTACCTGCCTCCTCCTGACCCCTCCACGGGTCAGCTTCAAGCCTGGACCGCAGTCACACACGCTCTGAAGGCTATGCAGAGGTTTGCTGGATTACACGACACTGGAGTATTGGGTAGGAACACATACTGTACCTTTCTCTTTCACGTCACTCTCCAACCACTCAGCTCTGACCAATCACTTCATATCCTTGTCCTCCTCATCTCTCTTTTTTTTTCCCTCATTCAGATGAGGAGACTCTGAGAATGATGCAGACACCGCGTTGTTCACTTCCTGATGATGAAGGCGGTCCAATCCCTGAGTCAGACGCAGATACTGAGCTTCAAGTCCAGAGGGTGAAGAGAGCCGTCTCGAGCTGGGCTCAGAGAAACATCAACTGGAGGTTTGTCTGAAGAAACAAAGACCAGTTTCCTGGAGGTCACCTTGGTTCTTAAACAGCTTTCACACTCGAGTACCAAACTTTCAGTACTAGGGGGGGATGATATGTGCTGGAATGGTGCTAGGAATGATTTTATTTAGTCCAGGTGTGTGTTATGGGGCACTAGTGTGTTGAGTATTTTGACTGCCTCGTTGTTTAAGTGTGCAATAATAATTAAACACTGAAAACACTAAAGAAAAATACTTCTCACTCTCTTGCTCTCAGATTGCGCACGTACCCCACCTCTTCGGCTCTGTCCCATGAGACGTTTCGTTCTCTGGTCTTCTATGCTCTGAAAGTGTGGGCAGATCCAACGGCTCTTGAGTTTCACGAGGTCAGATGTTAGCTCAGCACATTTTCATGTATAACCTGCCCTAATATACACAACTTTCAGACTGATAATAAAGAATTATTTGCAGATCTGTTTATTCAGCAACAGCGAACTCATTAGCAACTCCCAGACCATTACACTGTGCCTGAAATCCGATAGGTTGGAGGGCCAGACGGGGCGGATCTCCTGATTGACTTCTTACATGGTTCACATGGTGATGGATACCCTTTTGATGGGGTGGGTGGAGCTGTTGGCCACGCCTTCTTTCCTTCTGACCAGGACAGAGCAGGTGAAGTTCATCTGGATGCAGAGGAGGAGTGGGCATTCAGACAGCCAGGTGACACACACACACACACACACACACACACACACACACACACACACACACACACACACACACACACACACACTTATGTGCTTGGTTCAATTTATTAACTAAAATGTGTGCTTTATGTGCTGGCAGCCTCTGAAGGCACGGATGTGTTCACGGTGTTGGTGCACGAAATCGGCCATGCTCTCGGACTCTCCCACTCTTCAGCACGGGGGTCCGTTATGAGGCCATATTACCAAGGGCCCCTTGGAGACCCGCTCCACTTCAGCCTGGGATCTCCAGACCGAGAGCACATCACCACTCTCTACGGTAACTCACATCAGACTACACCAAAAACGGTTCTGGATTGTGAGTGATGAGCAACAGAGGGCTGTGTAGTGAGAAATGCATGACTGCAGTCTTTTTGTGCTGTCTGTTCGCCAGTCCATCAATCAATCCATTCATCCATCTATCCATCCATCCAATCTAATCTAATCAATCAATCAATCCACCCACCTATACTGTAAATCCATCCATCTATCCATCCATCCATTGGTTTGTAAGTTCATCTATACAAGCATTCATTCATCCATCAAGCAATCATTCAATCCACCCATCTATACATCCAACAATCAACTCAACTCAACAGGTCTCGAGAAGTCTGAGGCAAAAATAAGCAGATTGCAAAGAATCTAAAAAATAAAAATAAAAACCCAGATAGGACATTACCCAGACATCAGATGTAATGGTATTTTGGGCAAACCAGGGGTATTTCAACTGTATAAAAATGGAGCCCTGTTTCAAGGGACTTTCAGATCGCTATGGGACATCCCAATGTGCGGATCTCGTGTGGTGAGCAGCAATAAACCCTTGCTTTTCCTACTCACGGCGCTCTGTGTTTTCCGTCATCCTCAAACTGATGTAAATACTTGAATTATTTACATTTATGATATAACTTAGCTGTGTTGAACTTTTTGGAAAATTAGAGACAACACCATCCAACAAGTATTCCATCCATCCATCCATCTCTCCAACAAGTAATACATCCATCCATCCATCCATCCAAAAAATAATCCATCCATCCATCCCTCCATCCAGCCAACAAGTAATCCATCCATGCATCCATCCATCAATCCAACAAGTAATCCATCCCTCCAACAAGTAATCCACCCATCCACCCATCCCTCCATCCATCCAACAAGTAATCATCCATCCATCCCTCCATCCATCCAACAAGTAATCCATCCATCCATCCCTCCATCCATCCCACAAATCCATCCATTCATCCATCCAACAAGTAATCCATCCATCCATACCTCCATCTATCCAACAAATAATCCATCCATTCATCCAACAAGTAATCCATCCATCCATCCCTCTATCCAGCCAACAAGTCATTCATCCCTCCATCCATCAATCCAACAAGTAATCCATCCATCCAACAAGTAATCCATCCATCAATCCATCCCTTCATCCATCCAACAAGTAATCCATCCATCCATCCAACAAATCCATCCATTCATCCATCCAATAAGTAATCCATCTGTCCAACAAGTAATTCGTCCATCCATCCCTCCCTCCATCTGCTCTTCTCCTGATATACTGTATATGATGCCCTAACTATGCTGATATTTTCATTAAAATCTACACATTTCTCATTTGCTGAGTCTAGAAATCATGTCATTTGTTTAGGGACGAGAGCTGACAATCTACAGACAGGAAGTCATCCTCTAGAGGTAGAAGCTGAACTGAAACATCCACGCAGAGGCACACACAGACTCACACACATGCACCGACACACACACAGTCACCTGGACAGGTATGTTGAGCATCCATGCAGGGTGAATGGAAGCCTTTGTTATATACAGTATCTGTTAAATTGTTGCTGTTGATAGATCATGTCAGCTTTTGTTTATTGGTTTATTAAAAATTCACACACAATTCCATGGCTACATTGAGAATGAGAAACATTCTAAAAACTATGGTGTGTTTTGCTCCTCTTCTCTGTAAATTCAGTCCTTCTGTGGATCGCTGCAACACCAGTTTCGATGTGGTTGCTAAAATCAGAGGGGAGACTTTTTTCTTCAAAGGTAAACGTCCAGGATCTGATAACAGAACTGAGGCTGTGAGAAAGATAAAAGAAATTCACTTCATCTCTTCACAAAAGCAGGTTTAATGTGTGTTTTTTTTTTTTTTAATGTTTCACATGCTGTATGTTAATCATGTGGGTCAGATTTTGTCCAACCTGAGGGAGAAGATCATTCTTCTTCATCAGTCTCAGTATTAATGACCGCTGTACTGATTTGATACACAAAACAGTGTGTAGCAAGCGGAAGCTGGGAAATGTGACACAATCGATATCCCATGTCTGTACCTGTGAAGTGTGATACGACAAGTGAGAGGGTGTTGATTAATTTACTATCACTGAAAATCACAGGTTTATATTAATCCCTTCATTTTGAAACATCATCATTTCTATAGTAACAGCTCAGGAATTCCCGTTAAGAGACGTTTTATTTGAAGATTTATGGAAGGAGTCTCCAGTGTCAGTTCTTTGTAACATTTAGTAAGACAAAGGAAGTTATTGTTACGCCACGGCCAGCAGATGGCACTGCGGCACGGTTTCTGACAGGTCACGTGACTCTTTTGTTTTCGTTCGCTTCCCGCTTGGACATTGAATTAAGTTTGATCATGTCTCTGATTTGCTTCAGGTGTCCATGTATTGGTTTGAGTATGTTTGTTACTTAAACCCCTCATGTGACTGCGCACTTCGCGCAGCATTAGAGTTGGTACAGTTTGTACCAAACGTCTGATGCGGTTCCCGTTTATGTTTGATTACGACAGTGAATGCGTTAGCATGTTAAGCGGTCTGGTTCCATGCCCTGCTCTAGTTTCAAGCCACGATACCAGTTTCTTGTTTTCCTGGTGAAGACCGCGTTTCCTGTGGTTGTCTACTGTTAATAAAGACTTTGACCTGCACCTGCATCTGCCTCCAGTCTACGTTACGAACAGTTATGCTTTATACGTTTATAGGTTCATAGGCAAAAAAAAAAAAAAGTAACACTAAATGGATAAAAAGTCATTCATTAATCAATCAAAACGTGTACCTGATGACAAATTTCTTTTCTTTTTTTTTTTTTTGGTCTGTAAATATACACACCTGATCATTCAATGTTCTGTACACAAAAATGCTGTATTTCTATTCTATTCAATTATTTTTAGATCGCATTTCTTAAGGTTTGATTGAGAAGGTTATCTTGTGATGGTGTGTCACTTTTCAGATTATCAAATAGCATTAGGAATTATAAATGAATAAATATCATATATAAATATGGGGGGGGGCAGTGGTGACTTAGCATTGCAGCTTAGCATGGTTCAAGCCCCAGCACTGCTAAGCTGCCACTGTTGGGCCCTTGAGCAAGGCCCTTAACCCTCTCTGCTCCAGGGGTGCTGTATCATGTCCGACCCTGCTCTCTGACCCCAGCTTCCTGACAGGCTGGGGTATGCAAAGAAAAGAATTTCACTGTGCTCTACTGTATATGTGTCCGATAAAGACTCATCATTATAACTGGAATCTGTTCTCAGGTCCGAGTATGTGGAGGGTGAACAGAGGTGGCCTGGTTTCTCGGAGAGCCGTGTCCGTGCGCAAACTCTGGGCTGCTCTGCCCACATCTCTGCCCCCGCTGAGGGCCGTACTGGAGAGACAAGAGGATCACGCCATCATCTTCATCAGTGGTTAGTCTCTCTAAGCGCCCTCATGCTCCATGTGACATGGCATCTTACATCACATCTGACTACAAGAGTACAAGAATGAAAGATAACTTTTTAACCAGGGTGAATTAAAGGAGTTAAAAAAAAGTTCATGAGTGCCACATATACTACATCTCTTATTAATTCACACAAAGACGTACAGTTCAAACGGTCTGGAATGATTATTAATTTATTCGTAATAATTGAGATTCATTGACTAATTACTATAGTGATAAAGAGATTATATAGGACATTGCTTATTGGTAAACCAAATGTAAAGTCTTTAACGGTTCTATTGATTGATCCAGTGCCATGGTGTGTTTTCAGGTTCTCAGTTCTGGCTGTTTAAGGATCTGTCTCTGCAGAATGGTTTCCCGCAGCCGCTGTTTGCTCTGAGTCCCGCAGGCCCGGATGGAGAGAAACACGGTGTGCACTGGGACCCTGATAAAGGAGTGGTGTGGGGGTCGGGAGTAGAGCGAGGAGAGGGCGGTCAGGTGTGGACCGAGCTCATTGAAGGAGGAGTGAATGGAATTATTACAGAGAACAATGGTGAGGAGAAATGACGTCTCTCACACAGAATCAAACCTCTCTCACACACACAGAATCAAACCTCTCTCACACACACACACAATCAAACCTCTCTCACACACACACAATCAAACCTCTCTCACACACACACAATCAAACCTCTCTCACACACACAATCAAACCTTTCTCACACACACAATCAAACCTCTCTCACACACACACAATCAAACCTCTCTCTCACACACACACACACAAACACACACAATCAAACCTCTCTCTCACACACACAATCAAACCTCTCTCTCACACACACACACACAAACACACACAATCAAACCTCTCTCTCACACACACACACACACACACACACACACACACAATCAAACCTCTCTCTCTCACACACACACAATCAAACCTCTCTCTCACACAGACACACAATCAAACCTCTCTCTCTCTCACACACACACACACACACACAATCAAACCTCTTTCTCACACACACACAATCAAACCTCTCTCTCACACACATACAATCAAACCTCTCTCTCACACACACACAATCAAACCTCTCTCTCACACACACACAATCAAACCTCTCTCACACACACACACACACACTCAAACCTCTCTCTCTCACACACACACAATCAAACCTCTCTCAGACACACACACAATCAAACCTCTCTCACACACACACACTCAAACCTCTCTCTCACACACACACACAATCAAACCTCTCTCACACACACACACACAATCAAACCTCTCTCTCATACACAATCAAACCTCTCTCTCATACACAATCAAACCTCTCTCTCACACACAATATCAAACCTCTCTCTCTCACACACACAATCAAACCTCTCACATACCAGCGCAAACCTCTCACACACACACAATCAAACCTCTCTCTCATACACAATCAAACCTCTCTCTCATACACAATCAAACCTCTCTCTCATACACAATCAAACCTCTCTCTCACACACAATATCAAACCTCTCTCTCTCACACACACAATCAAACCTCTCACATACCAGCGCAAACCTCTCACACACACACAATCAAACCTCCCATGTGTTTATGAAACCTTTTCCTTTCTCTGTCTACTTTGTCCATCAGGTTCTCTCTTCCTCTTCAAAGGCTCTCACTATTGGAAATTTGCCCACCCAGGCTCCTCCCCTGAGGAGGGATTTCCCCGACCTGTGGCCTCAGATTGGTTGAACTGCCCCGACCCTTCCCCTCTTCACCCTGGAGATATCTCTCTGACATCCATTGTTGGTCAGCAGGAGCTTCAAGAGAGAGAAGAGGAAGGCGCATTGGAGCAGATCAGGCGCAGGTCCAAAACTACAACGAGACATACAGAGAATCATGGGGAATGTCCCTGCTCCAACAGCGCATCACCACCTAACACAAGTCTGCATTTCCCGATGATCATCCTGCTCTTACACACTCTGACTTATCAGCCATCTGTGTCCCTTTTTACGACACGCTCACATCCTGTTCGTCTTTAGATATTTTTACCTGTTATTTTTTTCTGGTTTCTTCAACTGTTCAAGCGAGCCTGTGCCCTCTGTAGCCCACTGTTCGGCATGTTTTGCATTCTGTGATGCTTTTCTGCTCACCACGGTTGCAATGAGTGGTTATTTGAGTTACCGTAGCCTTCCTGTCAACTCAAACCATTCTGGACATTCTCCTCTGCCCTCTCTCATCAACAAGGTGTTACTTCCTGGCTGTTTTGCTGTTTGTTCTTCTGTCATGGCATTCTGTTTAAACACTGTAGAATGTTCCAGGTCATTTGCACTTTCTGAAATACTCAAACCAGCCCCATTCGACACTATCAAACAAAGCCACTGACATTACAATGTTCCCCCCATTCTATTCTCATGTCTCATGTAAACATTAACTGAAGCTCTTGACCCGTATCATTACATTGATATTACTGTATAGCATTATATTCCCCAGAGCACAGACGAGATGAAAAAAGGGAACGATTGCTGTATGGCATTCGTATTTATTGTGTCGTACCTCGCTGGATGACACTCGACATTTGACCTCTGATGTAACCTGTACTAAACTCCCATCCTTGCCACACCTAATAATGATTAATGACTTAAACACACTTTGTGTCCATCAGCAATAGAAATCATTGCTAGAACCTTTAGTTACCCTAAGCTTGTACATGTCTCTTTATACATCTTTATTCCAACCCTACAGTTTTATTCTTAATACCATGATAATCTCTCCACCTGACTTCATTTCTGAAATGATGCTAAATATCCAGTACTTTAAAAAAAAATTTAATAAAAATACAACTCCATGGTTGCATAGGGTTTCAATCAATCTGTAATAGTAATAATAATTTTTTTTTTAATTCCAATAAAACAAGATCCTGAGATTAGTGTTTGTCTATGTCTATAATATACTATATATCTAATATAATATTTAAAAAAAATTAAATGCAGAGATTTGAAATGAGGAGATGTTTTGAAATCATATTCCGCAAAAATAAAGGTTCCTAAGCTAATAGGGGACTAAAAACACATTAAACCTGTCCTCAGACTAGTTGGGTTTTTTTTTTTTTTTACGCAGTTCAGGTTCTGTACAGATTTCCTGGAATTGTTTTTTTACATTGGAAAGAGTGTCAACACAGATGTGTTGCCTCACTAGCACAAACAGACAGGACTATAAAGGTCCTGCAAGAGTCCTGTTTGTCATTCAGGACAAGGAACTGGCATGGCTCCCCCGATAAGCAGTTTCGCTCTGGCTCTTCTGAGTGTCCAGTCTTTTTTCAGCACTGATATACCCTGTGAGAAAATCACAAAGCCTCTGGTACTCAGTGGCAACTACAGCTCAGTAAGTGTGATATTTGGCTTTAACATGCATATATCAGTAACATTTAAAACGTTTAACTTGTGTTTTTTTTTGTTGTTGTTGTTTTTTTTTTTTAAGGAAACCTAAACTTTCACTGAAATTCTGCCGTGAATGTTCCATGGAGATCTATTTTTGAATAGTAACATTCATTTAAAATATAATTCTGCGAATGTAAATGATCAAACAGTAGCATTGATGTGTATCTAGCATCCACTGTTGGTCTAACCATGTGGATAGGTCAATGTCTAATGTTTATTTGATGACTGATTAAAGTCCATAATTTAAAAAAAAATAAAAAATTTAAGCAGTCGGTCCATTTAAAGTCAGCCATTTTGGGTCCATATACACTTTAACGTCTTGTATACAACCATTTCGAAAGACCTATCGTTGCTGGAAGCAAGTGTCACATGACATGAGACTCTCTTACTCGTGTAATTGGTTTTAATATACTTAATATTTGGATTAAGTGCATGACGGCATCTTGTTTATAATTTATATGGGTGTATGTGCATTAAATCTATTCTGTGCATTAAATTCTATATAACTGTCACACGTTCCCTTTATACCTTTTCCTCCTGTTTTGGTTTCATACGAGTATGTGCAACACTTCAGAGTTTGTCAGAGTCAAAGATTTCTAAATGTTCATTTTCGTATGCTAATTTATTTCATATTTTAGATCATGGGGAAGTGGATCCTGGTTGAAAGCGTACATGATGGTATAGTGGCAATGATACTAGAGTCGATGGAGTCACACTGGATGGAGATCTCACCTGGTACAAAAAACGATACCATCCTTTTGAGACAAGCACTCAGGTTATGAGCCTCCCTATCGTTTGAATATCTTTTACTTGCTATTTCCAGGTGGAATATTCATATCCATAATTACACTCTCTTATACGAACTGGAGAACCAGATATTTTCAGCTTAGAAACCAAATACAGGTATTAACTGCTAAATACCAATGCGTGGATCTCGCTTATCCCGGAGTAGTATATTAAAACAAGTAAGCAGTATGAAATGTAGGTGACTGTGGTCACAGATTCTTGTAGGATAGCTGGGAAACATATTTGCGTATGCTGTTAGTGGAAAATAATCAACAACGGGGTGGTGTGATGTCGCTGTTACCAATCAGAAGTTGATCCTGTTCCAATAACAGCATCCTGAAGTGTTTTATTCCACTTATACCACAGCAATAAGTCAATGATTACTATTTTTATTGAAGAAAACCATGCATTTATCCATCCGTTCCTGTTATATTAGGCTATACACACACACACAATATGACATATATATATATATATATATATATATACCTTCATTAAACAAAAACAAGATTAGCTTTCCATTATGTGTCTCTGTGAATGAGCTGTTACTATATTATATAGAACAAGCACTGTGATGTGAATTACAGCCAGCACCACTGTCCGAGCTGCTATTCTAGAAAATTAATCAACACCTTCTGACCATGAGACTCGAGAATTCGAGGACTCGAGAATGGGGTATAAAACTATATACCGATTTCTCTTTAAACTCTTATATGGGTATTTTTTACACTGCTATTGTTCTGTAGTAGCCTGAATAGTTTCACTGCAATGTTTTAGTCCTTATTCTTTCATGTTTGTTCCTTTTCCTCTGCAGTATAGGGAAAGAATGTACGCTTAGAGATCCTGTGGAATTCCCTGTTCAAAATAATGCTGTGCATGACAATGGTAAATCCTAAATAATCCCCTGATCCATGCTATGACCAGCAAATGAAACACTATTTTATTTTTTGTCTTTTTATTTTCATAACATTTTTATATGCATATTGACAGGCACTGATGAAATTTACCAGTACTACTTATTACCATCCTGTTCCAACTGTCTCACTGGATACTACAGCCAGGATAATGGAGAGTACCCCACCAGAGTACTTATGCTGTTCTGTAAGTCACTATTTTTCTTTAGGTCTTGATGTACATTCCCATAACGGTCTCTTCCTACAACTTAACTACAGTTGAGGTCATACATTTACGTACGCCTTGCAGAATCGGCAAAATACTAATCTTATATATATATATAAAGAGGGATAATAAAAATTGCATTTTATAAACAGATGTTTACATATAGTCCACAAGACTTGATAATAACTGAATTTACACAAATGAACCAGTTCAAAAGTTTACTCACTCCCGTTTCTTAAATACCTTTATCTTTAAACAAAATAATAACAGTTCAGTTATTATTGTGTCTTGTAGACTATATGGAAACATCTAAAATCTGGGGTGTGTAAACTTATGACCTCTACTGTATATTTGGCCTAGAAGTGTATGCAATCTAGGTATTTATATATATATATATATATATATATATATATATATATATATATATATATATATATATATATATATATATATATATAGGTATTTATTTTTCTGCTGAATAATATCAAATCATCCGTGCTGATATATCATTGGGATTGTCTGGTTGATGTCATTTATGAATAAGCCACAAAGTGGCACTGCACACACACACACACACACACACAACCTACTACATCGCTTCATAGAAGACACCACACCCTTAACAACTGACTCTGAACCAGTGCTTAATTAGTCTTACAGATTTCTTTAGTCTTACATCGCTTAAATCTCGACCGCACCATCATGTCATGAGCTTATCCATGTAAGGAATACACCACAATGGGGCATGCTTTTAGAAGAAAATAATGAGTGACAGGGTGACGTGATACAGCAAGAACAGGAAGTTGATTATTTGGCATGAATACAGTTTTCATTCATTCATTAATGATGCATCAAACATTGAATCCATTTATAGCTACATCAAATGATCTGGAACGTCTACGCGACAAGTTCATTATCACTTACGTTACAGCAGCTATAAAGAGTCGTATTGTCAGATCTAATCAATACCTTATTATTGGCTTAAACTCTGTAAAGTGTGTTTTTAAAGTGTATTTCATCTCGTAGCCAAGGAACGCACAGTTTCAAGAAGAGCAAGGAAACTGTACCGAAAGCAGGTCAAGTGTATGGGATTTCCTGAACAAACTTTTAAAGTCTACGATAAACCAGGTCAGTATGAGTGTTG
>NC_030423.2:26646402-26771402 GCF_001660625.3 Ictalurus punctatus
TTTACCCAGAATGCTCGTGAATAAAGCCTCGTTGCTTCTCCTGAATACTACTCGTTTAAAATAAATAAATAAATAAATAAATAAATAAATGAAAAATCGAATACGGAATAAAACCTGACAGGGCGTGCTATTATAGGAAAATAATCCGCAACAGGGGTGGTGTAAAGCCTGGAACAGTACATCCCAAAAATTCCTCTTATACCACAGGAATTTGACAACAATAGCGATTGTTTATTTCGTGAAGAATGAAGAATGACATCACACTTTATTACCCGTTTATAGATACATTTAATATTGTGGAACATCCATTAAACAAGTAGATGCCCACGACCTGTGCATCAGTGACGCTGTCTCTGTCTCCGGTTCACCGCTTGTCCTTTCTCGGATCGCTGTTCGTATGTCCTCACCACTGCGTACCAGAAACACCCCATAAGACCTGCCGTTTTTGTAGACGCTCCGACCCGGTCGTCTGACCATCACAATCCGGCCCTTGTAAAAGTCGCTCAGATCCTTACTACCCTCGCCCATTTTTCCTGCTTCCATCACATCGACTTTGAGAACTGACTGATCACTTCCTCCCTAATAAATACACCCCACCTCTCGACAGGTGCCACTGTAACGAGACAATCAAAAAGTCATTCACGGCACCTCTCAGTGGTTTTAATATTACTGCTGACTGGTGTATATTACAATATAGCCCATCCTGTCTGTGTTTAGAAATATATTAGTAACATATCGCAGTATTTTCTGTTTCCGTGATTGATCTGGCGCTCACTGAGAACTTGTTATAGCAAAAGCGTGTGTGTATGACTTGTGTACCTTTAGTTAGAAGATTTAATCGTCATAAATAAAAAGACATAATTGTAGAGGATTTATTTATTTATTTATTTATTTATTTATTTCCCCCCATTACGTCTATTGTCGTATCTCTGAAAGTATGTTTACGAGGTCCGTGTCTGGCATCAGGTTATAACTGATTACGTGATCCGCTGTGTGTCTGTGTGTTAGCGATCCGAAGGGGGGAAGTGGTAACTTATAACTGACATGGAGGTGATAAGTTAAATTGTTGCGCAACGGTTCAGCACGGTTAAATCCCCTGCAATACTGATATGAGAATAAAGGCTTACCTGTAAACACATCCGACTCCGTCACTGTCGCTGTGCCTGAATTCTGGCAAACAGCCCCAAAAAAAACAAAAAAAATACAATTTTAGACACTCCAGCTTTAGGAAAGCATTCATATATTGGTGTGTGAGCTCGTGTGGTGGATAGTGCTTATGTTCAAGTGTGTTATTCCGCCTTTTGACGCAGTATTTCGCTAGTATTTGGCTGGTGTTACATGTCTTGATGTTTTAGGGTTAAAAGGACTTTGTAGACTTTAAATTTGTAAAAAAAAAATAAAAATAAAAAATTCAATCAGAATTGCCATGCATTCCTTTCCATCCTTATGCTGTACTCCATTAAACTTTAGCTTGGGCTTCTAGTAAATGGCTATAAAAAGATATCAGTCCCTCCGTCATTCGTGACCCGTAGGTGTGAACTAAAGCAAACATTCGTGGCTTTTATATGATCCGATTCTGTGTGGTCACATGGCATATTCACATGACACATTAAGCAATTCAGGATGCAAGCCTGCGTAAATTTTTCGTTTGATCTGCTGACAGTGTAATGTGTACTTTTATAAGGAAATAATTATCGTCCCATCCATGATTATTGACATGTTGAAATTGGGGACTCTTCCAACGCGGTCTTTCTTCAAACGCAAAAAGGTTTTCTTAATTAGCGCATTAATACTGCAGCGTTATCTTTAGCATTTTGTGAATGAGAAAGGGTTTTCGCATGTGTGCAGTTCATAGGCCTCAAAGAAACAGCAGCTGAGAGATTCCTGGAAGATAATAATAAAATAACATGCAGTGTTTCTTGAAAGGATGACTAAAGGATTTAGTAAATTCTCAATAACTGCACAAAGTACTATTGCTTAGAAAATGCTTTTGTGAGAAGGAGTTTTTCAGGGAAAAGGGCTGGGGAACACTGGGGACAACTGGGGAAGATTTTAAAGACCAGACCTGCCTGGTGAAATTCAGTTTTGAAAATAAATTTGCATTGAATTTGCCTAAACAAATTTGCCACACCCACCAGCAGGATGTACAGAAACAAAAATACGACTGCTTCAGCGTGTACTTTTTTTTTTTGTCATTACTTTTGGTTTTTGGCCTACAGATGGACACATAACACCCAGGTCTGTGTCAAAACCCAAGTTTTTTTTTTTTTTTTTTTTTTTCTCCAGTACATTTTAATCAAAAATGGATTATTGGTATTCAGGTCAGGAGATCACGAGTTTGAATCCCGATGATGCTACAGCCATCGGTGGCTGGGACGCAATGAAGCGAAATTGGGCGTGTTGTCCGGGTGGGAAGGGTGTTATTCTCTCTGCTGGTCGATTGTGCATATCTGTGAGCTCATACACTGTATGTGTTGGAGGGTAGATAGGTCTTTCCTCCGAGTGTGTTACACTACCATGTGACGCAGCAGGAGCAGGTCGAAAAGATGCTGTGGTTGGCTTCACATCTCTTGAAGGAAGTGTGTGTTAGCCTTCACCTTCTCTGGTTGGTAGCCGTTGTGTGATAGGGAAGAGTGTGGCTGGGAATTGGCAGGTGACCGAATTGAGAACAAAATATGGGGGGGGGACACGATTATTGCACATATAATTGGTCGCCCAACTGGTTCAGCTTTCCCAGTTGTCCCTCTAGGGATTTCCTCGGTCGTTACAGGGGGTTTGTGCGTCCTTGAACCTAGTCTGAAATGACATTTTATGAATAAATGCAGACATTTTAGGCTGTTAATATGATATACTGTAGTGTTTTTTGTTTTTATGTTTTTTTTTTAATTTGAGGCTAATGATAGCCACCTGCTGTTAAGCTAGCATACCCAGATGATATAGAGATTGTAAAGTGAAAACATTAACACTTTCTCCCGGAGAAACCTCAGTCTATCTATGGCACCAAAGTGTCCTACAATGCCTTTTTTAAATAAATAATAATAAAAAAAAAGAATACTATTACTTCTATAGAAATTTTTTTTGCCATGCATTTAAAACAGTACAGAGAATATGGACACTTCAACTCTTGTCCTACAAGAGTTGAAATGAACTGTTGTTATATGACATAGGACATGACAGAACTAAACGTATTCTGGTTTTATGGCCTAGATAACGCATCTGAACAATTCCACAAGCTCTACTGGAGGCTATTAAAAGCTGAGCAGCATGGAGAGGAATTGTCATATAAACTGATACGAATGTTGGAGAAACTAAAGGGACTAAACAACACTCGTGCTAATCTGACTTTCTCCAACTCCTCAAGGAACGCCTTGGGTAACTCCTCGGGTAAGTATGATCTCTCAGAAGGACAGCAATACCTGCTCACGCTCACTCCATCACTCACGCAGCGTCTGTCTCTTTCACTTCCAGCTAGACACTTTTTCCAGCTAGACGCTCTCCTGTACCTGCCCCACCTCAGACAGAGCGACGATAGCCTACAGCCGAGAGTTCACCTGGGACAGGGGCGCAGCGGAGGTCAGTTTCTTTCTCAAGTTGAATTCCTTCAGTTACTGTCTGAGAGATAGAGCGGTCTGAGGACAAATAAATACCTGTGTACCTTAAGATGACTTTACACTGTAGGATTTTTACTAGATTTTGAGTCTTTTCTCGTGAGCGGAGATCAATAAGATTAAATTAGATTTAGATCAGGGGTGTCCAATCTTATCCGCAAAGGGCCGTTGTTGGTGTGTTCCAATCAAGCAGAATTCCACAAGATCAGTTGATCTTGGCTTTCAATAGACTCTTGTGGAAGAATGACATAGGATGACACGAAACTCACAGGAGAGCTTCAAATAGTGTAACAGTGATGGCGAAACGTAAACAAAACAAGCTAATAAAGCATAAAATATCCATATTACCTCAGGCTATCTTGAAGAACGTTTGTGTTTATGCGAGGCCGGTTGATGATGTAACCAGAACATAGTCATTTTTCTCTAATCACACAAGCACTACTACACAGTCTGCTATAGAATTTAGTCTAACCGGGATCGTCGTAATCGTCGTTAAAGAGTCCGCAGATTGCGTACAGCCTAAATCGAGGAGGCTGGAGTCAGTTCCTGATCGTGAACAAACCGACTCCAGGATCAAGATTATTCTGAAACCGTCTCAGGCGTGATAAAAAAGCATCGGCTTGTTGCCATGGAAGCATCTCGCGAGTCAGGTTATTTACACAACTGCCATTAATATAAGACCTGGGTGTGGAAAATGATCGTAAGGGAAAAGTATCCAAATTGATATCGCAGTGATGAATCAAGGTTACACTCTGTGTGGAGTTAATCTCAGGTTACACTCTGTGTGGTTTTTCCCCATGCCCACAAGTAACGCCACCCTTCCCGCCCAAACAACATGGACGGTTTTGCTCTCTTGGCTTCCTTCGGCCTTTACGTCTTATGTCCTGATATGTAAAGAACAGACAATATAAAGACGTGTCAAAGACATCATTATTAGTGTCTGCATACTTTACACAACCAATTAATGATGTACATGCACATTTCATCATGTAGATCATTCTGCTCTCAGCGCTTTTTGTCAACCCAACATTTTTTGTTTACCCAGACTGACTTGTCACTAAATTACCAGTAGCTGAGTGTGCAGTATAAGCGTATGAGGTGCTGCTGTGTAAATATCGAAGGGCAGTTGCTTCGCATAGTAAATTGGCCGTAATATAAAGTTTATCTAGGGTGGTTTTGGATAATCGGTGGAATACAAATATTGGCTTACAATGCGCCAAGAAAGCTCCTGCGCACTCTGACTAACATTTACTGAGGAAAACGTTATGCAAAAAATTTGAATCGGATGCCAAGCGTTCATTTAATATTAGAGAGGATAAAATATGCGTTGTTACAGATCACTCTCAGAAAGAAAAGAAAAGAAAAAAACAGCAGTGAGAATAGCATAAAACCGAGTGCTCTGGGATCCAACCACATGTATTTGACTGCAGCCCACATTAAACTGACTTTATACCATAATGTGCTGTTCCTCACATAGTTCATAATCTCATTAGACCATCAAGCCCTACTCAAATTTTAGGTAAAAGAGCCTGTACCCATGTTGGCATTTTTCCATTACTCCAGTGCTTTAATATGAGCTGTCAAGCTGTGGAGAACGGGATCTAACGTGTCCTTGTGTTCTGTTTGTGTGTGTGTGTGTGTGTGTGTGTGTGTGTGTGTGTGTGTGTGTTTTAATGCTTCCGTAGTGTCCCTAGTGCTAGGCATCCCCACAGTGCGCAGAGAGAAACAGAGCTATCTGGTGAACACCGTGAGCTCTCTCATTTTCGACCTCACACCCGAACAGAAGACCGACATCGTCATCGTCATCTTCATCGCTGAGGTATTTGACAGTTGGTGTTTCTCTGGGGTTTCTTTCTCCCTTTGTGGCTTGTAAAAATGCAGATTTTTAAGGCGTGAAAGAAAGGTTTTAAAGCCTTAATGAACATAATAAGCTGATATACAATCAGAGTAAACCTACAGATATTTAATCTTGTATTGATAATGTTCACCCTCGCGCTCCATGTGCTTTCTCAGCCTCTGTGTCATATCTGTTTCTTGCTCAACCTATTCGGACTGTCCTGTCCGCTCAGAATATTCCCATTGCTTCCTGGATTTTCGGACATCCTGTACGCAGTATATTATGTAAGGAGTGCTGTAGAACGATAATCAATGACGACTCTGTCATTCGTCCCGCCCTAACGCCCAGGCATGTTTTATACCTCTTACACCACAGCAATTTGTCAACGCTAACATTTATTTATTTATTTAGTAAAGATTTATAGCTATAATTATGTCTAATGTCATGGAATGTCCTCAACACAAGTGAGTTCCTGTTATCGTGTATGTTCTAGCCGCTCTGAACATTTTTTTTCGCCTCATCAGACTGTCTGTTTTCCCTCTTTTTAATGTTAAGCGCTCACATTGGAGATTTTTTTCTCGCTTCCAGAAATGCTAAATAAACATCTCCTTACAGGAATCTTCACCGTATTAACTTTTTTTTTTTCCCCAATGCATTTATGTGTGTAATTTATTATAGAAAAGTATTAGAACAACCTCGCAGCCAGCACTACTGTCACAGCTGCAGCTACAGAAAATTTATATATACTGTATATATATATAGATAGATAGATAGATAGATAGATAGTTAGGTATAATTACAGTGTATATGTATATTTATACTGTATATGCAATATATAGTATATATGTGTGTGTGTGTGTGTGTGTGTTTATATATATATATAAATATATGAAAATGTTATTGGAATGTGTAGTTATACAGTGGGAAAGGTGTGTTATAAAGGTCACCAAGTGTCATTTTATGAAGGGAGCAGTTTGTTTTGCGAACTTGCATAGCCGTATAATCATGGGCGTAACCACGCATTATTTGCGGGGGTCGTCCCCCCCCCCCCCCCCCCCCCCAATGTTGAGGAAATACCAATCTGTCCCCCCCCCCCCCAATATACAGTAGAAAATATTTTCCATATCTTTAATGAACCCTGCCAACCGATCTGCCTTTTCTTCATCTATTCTATTTATTTATGTCTATTCCTTTTTAATATATTTTCCACAAGCTCGTTGATCTATTTGAGCAGCTCAGTCTGTAAGAAATGGAGACAGCAGCCAAGCGTTGAAAAGTGCAGCAGAACATACCAGCTTTTTTTTTTTTTTTGCAGACAGTGAGTATCTAGATACCTAAATAGTAGGTGACCTTAGCTTAGTATAGAAGGCATCATACCGTGGTTTGGATTGTTCTTAAGAACGTCAATTAACTTTTGATATTCGCACACCCACGAAGTAGGCTACGCTAACGTCAGTTCCAGTTTTTGACCGTTAACGTTCCATTCACTTGCACATCCTCCCGCCGAGTTCGCTGTGAACCCTCACGTTGTGACAGACTGTTATAAATGCGAGTGAAAGCGAGGAAAGTTGCACAGCATTTCCTTCCTTTACACTACATTCGGGATGAGGACAACTAAGTGATTTTACAGATATGAGGCTCAGCATAATGCTGACGTGTGCTAGCTTCTCAACGAGAGATATGGAACTAACGTCTGAGTTGTGGACGTATTGTAGTCATCCATTCAGAACCGGTGATGGCAGTTTGTCTTTAGAATTAAGAAAAGAAAACTCCGGTACCCTTTACATAGCTAACGTTTCAGGTTACCACTATATATAGTTGTACACTTTGTACACTTATTACATAGCAAGCTAAACAGCATGGTGAGATTAACATAATAAATGACACCAGTTACACAAACAGAATGTTGAGTTTATCAAATTACAATTATCATCTAAGTCAGTCATTGCTCTTCTGGGGAAATAATGGTACCTGGTCACAATGCAGGCAGCACAGCATTGCTTGGAAGCATCCATGGGGAAATTGTATTTACAACAGTGTTGAATTTAGTTTCATAACTAGCCGTCCTTTCTGAGTAGGTTTAAAAGACGTGATTGCATGTTTAAATGTTAGCGTGTGTGGTTTGCCTGCACACATCTTAGCTCGGCTCTACTCGGTGTGGTAGGTTTCCCCATGCTGTGGAAGCTTCTATCACTCAGAAATCACGTGAATTCAAACGGTAACTGTAATCCTAAAACTATGTTCTAAATATGCGAATTTTCAGTATCAAACTTTGGATGTTGGGGGGGATTTGGTCCCCCCTCCCCATGTCGATACCATGGTTACCCCCTTGCATATAATAAACTGCATGGCTTATGACCACACCTCTTTTTGGAATCTGTCAAATATCGTAGGTCATACAGTTTGCCGAAGGACTATCGTTGTGCTTTTGTTTTTCCTTTTTTTCAGAACACGTTACAGAACAGGTTTTGCATCATAAGTGTTTTATGTCATATGTAGGCTTGTGTAAAGTGTGTATAGGTGTACAGTGTTGGATCCTAGCCATTTGTGATTGCTAAATTGTATATATTTGCTGTATGTGTCAATTCCGTTGAAAGTTTCAGACTATGTTTGTTTTCTTTCTTTCCACTTAATTTCATTTCTCACTATATTTCTGGTGGTGTTTTTTTTTTTTTCCTTCCTTCACAGATAAACAATACCTTTGTGAAGAGTATAGCAAAAAGCATTCAAGAGAAGTAAGTCTTTTCATTTGGTTTTTAATTATAGTTGTTGGGTTTTTTTTTTTTTAAATAAACAGTAATATTGCAATAATCAACTGTTCTGCCACATTCGCTCAGGCTTGTTATGGTTACATAGAACAAGATACTGTGAAGCACAGGAAGTTGAAACCCACAAACAACATGCTACTTTATCAGCAGATGTGTTTTAAAAGAATGACATTTCCCATCACGGCCACACACACACTGACTTGGCAGTGCAGTGTTTTTTACAGATATGAAATATACTTATGGTTGGAGGACTGTGTTGAGGGAGTTGCGGTGGGGGGTGGGGTGTGGGAGTTGATGGCTTTGCGGGCGATCTGTTTTTACACATATTTTTACAGCTTTATATTTGTTGAATGGGTATTGAGCAGATATTATGAATAATACAGACCAGGTCTATGTCTTTTGTGTCATATGTCGTATCCCCTGCCTCAGCTTGACTGTACTGTATGTACTTTCTGTGGGTTGGGGGTTCAAATCCTGCCTCCACCCTGTGTGTACGGAGTTTGCATGTTTGGCCCATCAGTGGGGGTTTCCTACAGGTACTCCTGTCCTCCCCCAGTCCAAAGACATGTGCTGTAGGCTGATTGACGTTTCCAGATTGTTCGTAGTGTGGGATTGTGCCCTGCGATGGGTTGGCACCTCACACCTTGGGGCGTGCCACACCTTGTGCCCCATGTTTCAGGTTCCCCTGAGACCCCATGTAGATGGATGGATGGATGGATGGATGGATGGAAAAAGACAGTGATTTACAAACATTTGCATACAGCATTGTTGACATTTGGAATCATGTACTCTATGCATTGCACAACAAATCTTGTTGGTCCACTTTGTAGGTGTATGATTACAGACTAGGGCTCATCAGGTTTCATCTGTGTCGCTTTCTGCCCACAGCAATACTGTGGTTTGTGGCTGTTTTCTCACCACAACAACACACCTGCATCACACACACACTACAAAGTCAGTGCTGAGAATAAATCACCAGTCAAACAATATTTGGATAGTGTTCCACAGATATGCAGGGCTGATAAGCTGATAAAATGAAACTGTCAGTAATTATAGAGCTACAAAGGACACATACAGTCCCCTCTGAAAGTATTGGAACAGCGAGGACAATCCTGTTGTTTTCGCTATATATTGACATTTGTTTTTAAAAACGGATAAACCAACATGAAGACCAGAGAGCTGTCGCTGTGAGAAAAGCAAGCTATTTTGAAGCTGAGAAAAGAGGAAATCTATCAGAGGAATCCACAAGCATTGGGTATAGCCGGTATAACCGTCTAGAATAACCTCAAAAATGAAGAAATACTGGTGTGGTGAGCAACAGACATGGAACAGCTCAGCCAAAGAAAACAACAGCAGTTGATGACAGAAACATTGTGAAGAAAAATTCACAAAAACAACAACGTCTATAGGGCAGGGCTGAAGGTATTACAATCCACCTTTCGAAGAAGACTTCGAGGGAAGAAGTATAGCGGCCATACCACAAGATGCAAACCGCTCATCGGAAGTAAAAAATCAGAAAGACAGATTGGAAATCGCAAAGAAAGAGGAGAGGAGCCACAAAAGTTCTGGAACCAAGATGAACCTCTAGCCAAAGTGTGGAGAAAGAAAGGAAGGATCTGCTCATGAGCCAAAACATACAAGCTCATCTGTGAAACATGGTGGAGGTCGTGTCATGGCTTGGGCTTGCAGGGCTGCTTCAGGAACGTCCTCACTAATCTTTATTGATGATGGAACTCATGATGGTAGCAGCAGAATGCATTCAGAAGTTTATAGAAATAATCTGTCTGCAAATTTACAGAGAAATGCATCCGATCTAATCAGGAGGAACTTCATCATGCAGCAAGACAACGATCCAAAACGCCCTTCCAACACAACAAAAGACTGGAAGTAGTTGAGGGTTTAAGACTGGCCAAGTCAATCACAAGACTTTAATCCAGTTGAGCAACATTTCACCTTCAGATGAGGAGACTGAAGGGAGAACACACCCGAAACAAACAACAACTGAAAGAGTATGCAGTAAAAGACTCGTAAAGCAAAACAAAAGAACCGCGCAACGGTTTGGTGTCAGTGAGTCACAGGCTTGATGCAGTTATTGCAAGCAAGGGATATGCACCCAAATATTAAGTGTTATTTCTTCATATTTGCTCACCTAAACATTAGGAGGTCCGCCACCAAAGGCGCCATGTTCTAAGTTGTTTAACACATCTAGATGTAAATATCAGGAAATCAAAGCTGAAAGTCTGATCAATCGTCTCACGTCCGTCTTTTGATCTCGAACCCCAATGGCTTCAATGTCGAAGCCAAAAAAATAGAATTGGCCTTGCCGTTCCAAAACTTTCGGAGGGGACTCTACGTGCTCTAGGTGTGTAGTATATTTTATAGTAAGTTGACTTGCATGGTGTGTGTGCGTGAAGTTTTCCAGATGACGTGAAGTCCGGATTGGTCGAAGTAATCTCGCCCTCGCCCTTCTACTATCCAAATCTGTCTAACCTGAAGGAAACGTTCGGTGACTCAAGAGAAAGAGTGAAGTACGCGCTCATCTTTAAATTAAAACATGTTCCATGCCCATATATGGAAAATATATTTATTCTAAGTGTGTATTTTTAGATGGAGGACGAAACAAAACCTGGACTACAGTTACCTCATGCTGTATGCTCAACACAAGGGTAGATACTACATCCAGGTGATGATCTATACATAGCGTATAGCACATAGCAAGCACACCTAGCATGTTGTGTGTCGTTTACAGCTCGATAATGTGACATCCGAAGGGTGGAAAACGTATCCAAATGTATACTTAACTGACCGCATGGGTATCGGGTATTAATGGGTTAATTAATTAATCACCGTATTGCCAGGAAAAATATCCAGAACATATTATACTCGAGGGAAAATTTCCCAAGGTGTCTCCACTTAAATGTAAAGAATTACATAAATTGTTGTGTTTTTATTTTTTAGAAATTCGGATTATTTTCCCCAACACGCTGTCACATTTGTACAATTTAGATTAGGTGAGAGGCATAGAGGGTGAGCGTGCATACCTTTTTCTTACGATCTTGTTTGTATGAAACACAAAATTCAACCACGTATTCATTTTATTACAATATACGTATTGATTAGAATTTGTACAGAGATCAGATTTGATTGCAGTCGTGTATTAGTATTGAAGGGGCGAGTGTGATTAATTAGTCTGTAGTGCGTGAGTAGAGGTGGTTTAGATGGTTGTAGTATTGATGTAGTAGTATGTAGTAGTATTCCCCTGAAATGATATTTACTTCTAATACTTCTATTCTATGGTGTATAAATAGTATTAATTAAATGTTTGTGTGTGTGTATGTGTGTGTGTGTGTGTGTGTGTGTGTGTGTGTGTGTGTGTGTGTGTGTGTGTATGTGTGTGTGTGTGTGTGTGTGTGTGTGTGTGTGTGTGTGTGTGTGTGTGTGTGTGATCATGGCAGCTGGAGGATGACATTGTGGCAAAGTCAGGATACAGCGATATTATAAAGGAGCGTATCAGTAATGTGGACACTGAGCAATGGCTTTTCCTGGAGTTCTCACAACTGGGCTTCATAGGTACATCTCTTCTCTTCTTCCCTTCTCTTCTCTTCTCTTCTTCCCTTCTCTTCTTCCCTTCTTCTCTTCTCTTCTCTTCTTATCTTCTTCTTTTCTCTTTTTCCCTTCTCTTCTTCCCTTCTCTTCTTCTCTTCACTTCCCTTCTCTTCTTCTCTTCTCTTCTTCTCTTTTTCTCTTCCTCTCTTCTCTTCTTCTCTTTTTCTCTTCTTCTCTTTTTCTCTTCTTCCCTTCTCTTCTTCTCTTCTCTTCTCTTCTCTTCTTCTCTTCCCGTCTCTTCTTCTCTTATCTTCTTCACTTCTCTTCTCTTCTCTTCTTCTCTTCTCCTCTTCTCTTCTTCTCTTCTCTTCTCTTCTTCTCTTCCCTCCTCTTCTCTTCTTCTCTTCTTCTCTTCTCTTCTTCTCTTCCCTTCTCTTCTCCTCTTCTCTTCTTCCCTTCTCTTGTCTTCTTCTATTCTCATCTTCTCTTCCCCTCTTCTCTTCTTCCGTTCCCTTCTCTTCTTCTCTTTTTCTCTTCCTCTGTTCTCTACACTTCTCTTTTCCTCTCCTCTATTCTCTTCTTTTCTCTTCTCACTTCTTTTTTCTTTCTTCTGTTCCCTTCCCGTCTCATCCTGTCTACTCTATTCACTTCTCATCTCTTCTCATCCCCTATTTTTTTCTCTTCTCTCTCTCTCTTTTCTTTTCCCTCCTGTTTTTCACTTATCTGTTCTCATCAATTCTAATATCTCTCATCTCTTCTCTAGTCAACTTGCTTCTTTTCTTCTTCCCCTCGCTTTTTTTCCTTCTCTTATAATATCCTCTATCATAACAATGCAGAAAGTATATCTGATATTATGGGAGAAACATTTTTCTTTTACATATGGAACCTGAGAACATGAACACACACACACACCCCACACACACACACACACACAGAGAATGAGAGAGACAGACACAAGCATGGTGTCAGTATTCACACACTGACGCTCTGTTACACTGTGTTCATCACCACCACCAATTTGAAATGAATACTTCTGATACGAATCGACTCGACACACCCTAACACACAAAACACTTCCCCTTCCTTTACAGGAAAGCTGTTCCGAACTTCAGAGCTGCCCTCTATTGTGGAGTTTTTTTTGATGTTTCACAAGGATAAACCCATCGACTGGCTGCTGGATCACATCCTCTGGGTCAAAATGTGTAACCCAGAGAAGGACAGTGTAAGACATTTTGAGCTTTGCTTGCATCCAAGCGAGGCAGAATACAATTCAAGGACTAAGGTTTAAAGGTTAAAGGTTAAAGTTGACGAGAGTTTCCTTGTATTCTAAAACAATTGCAGGGTATTTTGTAACTTAAAACCGCTTGTTCTTAAAGTCCTCGTGGGATGCCTTCTTAGTACTCTGTACAAATCCGATGAATAGCTAGAGAAGTCCTTATGACCATGGCTAACCGGAACGTATTCAGTTGTTGGACTAATCTTGGGTATACGTGACCAACAAGCAGAGCATTGCCGAGATTTCAAGCCCCTATAAGTTTCTACTGCAAGCTCTGTACACTCGGCAGCCATTTTGGAGATGCTCCCAGGCTGTCGTATAAGACCAGGCTCCAGAATGAGAACAACCCCATACACCAGATCAACAATATGACATTTTTAGTACTAACGTTGCTAAAGTCTTTACCAGCGAGGTGACTGATGCGTAAAGTAATGCCACTTCTCGTACCTGTTGTTTAAGGCTCTGGGTTACTGATCAGAAGGTTGGGGGTTCAAGCTGCCACTGTTGGGCCCTTGAGCAAGGCCCTTAACCCTCTCTGCTCCAGGGGGCGCTGTATCATGTCCAACCCTGCACTCTGACCCCAACTTCCTGACAGGCTGGGGTACACAAAGAAAACAATTTCACTGTGCTCTACCGTATACGTGACCAATAAAGACTCATTATCATTATATTTGGATTTTAAACCAAAGTGGGCATGGCCTTCTGTAAATAATAACCATTGGCAGCAAGGTGTGTGAATTCTGGCTCTGACAGTTCCTCCACCTCTTAATTGGTCTCAATTAGAATTGTGCAGAGGGTTTTTTTTTTTTTTTAATCCCACTTATACAGTTATTATCTTTATATTTATAGACGTAAGTTTACATCATTTAGTTGGTTTTATTCCCGTCCCGTGAGACTCCGGGACGGGAATAAAACAGTCAGACAGTCAGAGATGTTAGCAGATACAGGTAACAGCATGAAATATGAACAGGACAGCGTGTAACTCTCAGAACGGGCGTCTGTTACGTAATACAGACGCCCGTTCTGAGAGTTACACGCTGTCCTGTTCATATTTCAAGCTGTTACCTGTATCTACTAACATCTCTGACTGTCTTCACTTACTGCCCAGCGTATTAGACCATGTTTATCACCATGTACGGGTACACTTAGAGACTAAAGTTCGTCTTTCTCCAGTTACTGTGCGTGTTATTGGGGTATTTTTACGAAGGGTGCCAATAAATCTGGAGTTGAGTAAATGTGTTGAGTAAACACTGATTTTGCAGTTTATTGGGTTGTGTATGGATATAGTAGCAACTTATTTATATAGTAGCGAATTCGTTTTCAGGATACATTTACGAAAAAAACGAAAGAGATGCAAACATTTAGAAGTTAGGAAAGATGTGAGGAGGTATATAAGAAATGAGATTTGGAAGTGGTTGTGTTCCTGTTTTACAGAAACACTGCAACGGTGAAAAGGCAAAGCTGAAGCGCACGTTCAAGCCCTCCCTGTTTCAGCATGTGGGCGTGCACTCCTCCCTGCCTGGCAAAATACAGAATCTGAAAGTGAGTCATTGTCTTTCTTCTCGTTTCCCATCATTCGCACATCTTAGGAGTCATTGTCACATGTTAATCTGAAAATAGCATGAGTAATTATCTACTATATTCTCTTTATACTAAAGGTCGATCTGTCCTTGTGTGTGTGTGTGTGTGTGTGTGTGTGTGTGTGTGTGTGTGTGTGTGTGTGGTATTTTACAGGATAAAGACTTTGGGAAGCAGGTCCTGTATAAAGCCCACCAGAACCCTCCTGCCATGCTGAACAGCAGTTTGACTTATTATCAGAGTCATTCTCTGGACAGGGCTTATCGAGGCGAAGACTTCCTGTGGGCTTTCACACCCAACATAGGAGATTACATCTTTATCATGTTCAACACGCCTCAAACCGTTAAAAGGTCAGAGCAGCACACGAGCATATTGAAGTCAGGTCGGTTTAGGTTTGGCCCCCGTTTCTCATTAGTCCCAGTGAAGGAGGTGTGGCCTTTGTGCCTGTTAGTACAGTGAAGGAGGTGTGGCCTTTGTTTTTCAATACAGTGAAGGAGGTGTGGTCTTTGCACTGATCAGTATAGTGAAGGAGGTGTGGCCTTTGTCTGTCAGTACAGTGAAGGAGGTGCGGCCTTTGCGTCATTACAGTGAAAGAGGTGTGGCCTTTGTGCTGATGAGTATAGTGAAGGAGGTGTGGCCTTTGTCTATCAGTACAGTGAAGGAGGTGTGGCCTTTGTGCTGATCAGTATAGTGAAGGAGGTGTGGCCTTTGTCTATCAGTACAGTGAAGGAGGTGTGGCCTTTGTGCTGATCAGTACAGTGAAGGAGGTGTGGCCTTTGTGCTGATCAGTACAGTGAAGGAGGTGTGGCCTTTGTGCTGATCAGTACAGTGAAGGAGGTGTGGCCTTTTTTAAACACCATTTCACTAGCAGCACTAAATCCTATCACAGTGAATCACTGGCTGCTTTCATGCAGCAGATTGTTGTTCTCTGTATAGATAATAGAAATAGACTAGTTGTGGTAGTTATTTAGGTCTGGCATACAGAACATATAACACGCTGTATCATGTCATTTGAAGTTCTAAGCTTTTTTCTTGTCACAAACACAGATAATATCTACACTGAGTTGTGGTTTATCAGTGAATCGCGCTCAGTGTGTATCGCTACATGCTCTATTCACTGTAAATGTCTTCCAAAGATCTAAGATCTTTTATTTCTTTTCTTTCTTTTTTTTTTTTTTTTTAAAAAAAGCACAAAATCTCTAAGGCACCTTATGGTTTATTAACAATTAACTATATTCTTTTAACACAAACAATAAATACATAGTCCGGAGGTGTTAGGGAGCAGCTTGCCATGCTGATAAATCTGATTATCCACTTTCAAAATTGTGCAGAGTCCAGGGACTTTTAAAGCACCGTCTAGGCAAAAATGTGTTCCTTTACAGATTGCACATTAAGCACGTTTGAGTCCACCTCCGTGACCTCTCTTTTAGAAATCACAATTCGAATTTGAGGGGAAACAATGAGACAGTCATAGAGGAAATGCTTCAGCATTTAAGTCAGCTGTTTTGAAAGCAGATTCCTTTTAATTCTTTATTTAAACCTCTGAAAGTGTTTTGCTCCTCCCGATTAATGTGTCTCTACGGCCCAGGTCTATGTCCCGAACAGCGGCACAGTGAGCATTCAATAAATCCTGGCATAGCAGCTGTGTAAGTTTACTTAGTAGACTCGTTTACTGAAGCAAGTGTGTGTCTTACAGTAAACCAGAGCTCAGACCTTCTTTTTTTTTATATGACATTTTAACTGAAAGCAAGAAGAAACACAAAAGGGGTGTCCCATGGGTAGTGTTTCTCTTAGAAGGTCACAATCACAGAGTAGTGAAAACATAAAACAGTGACATCCGTGCATACAGGATGTGCACTGTTAGCAACAGCAGAAATCAGTGTGGGTTTCTCGGAGAACATTTCTGAGAATTTTACACATCGCTTTATGCATACTCATGTGCATATTGATTTTAACCTCCGGTATTACACAAAGGATCTGATTCATTTCAAAACTAAAAAAAAAAGAACAGGATTGTCCAGTTTAAATGTTAATGATTGGGCGTATCTACTTAAAAATGCAAAATACAGAGTGGTGTCGATATAAATAGATTCATTTCTTACCTGCTACGTGATCTAAAGCCTAGACGTCACTTTGTATGAAAATAATGTGACATCTGTGCATCTGTGCATAGTGTGACGTGCATCTGCTATCTGAGGACCAGTTTTTTTTGTTTTTTAAATACTTCGGTAACGATTATGTTTTAGAAGCTGAAAACAATGTAAAAGTGTCTTAAACATCAGGTTTAACTTTACCACAGGACTGTTTGAAAGGTTTAATATGAGGGTGAGTCGAATGAGAACCTTCAAAGTGCAACGTAAAGGAGTAAAACCGCAAATTCGATTCATTCACTATTAGAAATGTTAAAAATTTCGTTTTATTTTCGGAAATCCTAGCTAAATATAGTCCGCCGTAATCTCTTGCAGTGTTAAAATGAAAGAAACAGAAAGCGCTACACTGGTAATAGACCAGTACGACACTAGTGACTAGTAATGAATTCATAGAACAGTTCAATATTGTTTCTTTTAAATAGCAAGATGTTATACATAATGTAGGGGTGTTTGAAAATGTTACTGTTAATGTTAAAATCTTTATTCGATATTATGCCGTTACGGTGCAAAAAAAAAAAGATGACATGAAGCTGAATGATCTGCCAGTACAATAAGAATTTAAGCGTGACCAGAAATATCTAGAAATAGGCGTGATAATTTAATATTTGGCTAACAGAGAAAAAGTAGAACTGAACCTGTCGATATTCGTGATATTTATACTCGGTAACATATATATAACGTTTTTTGCAGTGTATATGGTTAGCTGTTGATGTGTATTGATGCATGTTATACCATTTCATTTCGTTTTGTTCGTGTTATATGTTGTATTCTATTGCTGGTGGAGCGTATTAGCTGATTAGGTTGTTTAGATGAAACCGGTCGTTCAGCAACTGTTCCTGTTGTTCGTATGCCTTCGTACAGTCATGAAGCTAAGACCAGGCTTACTTGTGCCTACTTGCTTGGTGCAACTTTTTTAATAATCGGTCTTATCTATGTTTGTGGGTTCAAAAATGTGCTTATAACAACTGATAATACGTCAATACTGCAGAGTGGAACCATGAGCACTGAGCTCTTCCTGTCACGTTTAATAATTCATCCTGTTCTTGTGTGTGTGTGTGTGTGTGTGTGTGTGTGTGTGTGTGTGTGTGTGGGGTGTGTCCAGGTACCGCTTCAGAAGTGGAAATATTGAGGCTAATGGAGATAGGTTTTACAACACCACCGTGGAGGTGCTGCCTAGTGACGTAGGTGGCAGTCCATTCACGCACACTATCCACTATCACTATCTAATTATGCTCTGCAATCTCTTTTACCTTGTAAGGACGTTGATTAGATTTGAAATGTAAGATTGCATTAACTAGCTGTATTAATATTAAAAGGTCTTCACAAGGTCAGTAAATATGTGTGTGGGTGGGTGTGTGTGTGTGTTGACATTTTACACTAGAGTGCAATTTCCTCCTACACAGAGAGAGACAGAAACCTATGGCACGTCAGCGTGTCTGTGGTTTCAGGACGCTTCCTGTTGTAGTTCTTGGTTTACAGAAGAGACGCTATAGAACAGATACGGTGATCATTTGTATATTCTTTCAGTTACTACCCAGACTCTGTAACTTTAATCAGTGCTGTGTGTGTGTGTGTGTGTTTTTCAGGTTTCTGTGAGGAAGCGTGCAGAACAAGGATTGCTCCCATGTTGCAAACCTTCCTCAGGTGGCTTTATTGTAATAGGTATAGTCATTTGTTTTCAATTTGCTTCAGGTCGTTCTCATTCCATTTTACTTCCAGATGACATTTGCCTGACCCAAGGATTTGAATGGCTCTTTTATGGCGAGGTCAAGAAGCTAGATATGAGCAGAGATTTACCGCATTACCTGGACTATAAGCCCCATCGACTTCTTAAATTGTTTTTAAGGAAGAAAAAAAATATTCATTACAAAACGTCGTCATGCGGATTGGATTCATGTACGTTTTAAATCGAAATAATGTTCATTCAAAAATATAGCCAGGTTGTTGTTTTTTTTAATCACAGGGAAATAACTCAAGCAAATCTTAAACTTTTACTTATTACTTCAGGAAATGACCGCAAAGTCAGCTTCCTCTTTTTTTTTTTTTTTTTGCCATTTCTGGGATACGTGATGAATATGACTAATACCCAAGTATGCTATGATTACTAGGCACTAATTTCATGGAAATGGGAGGTGACACAATGATACATGATTCATTCAAAATATTTATTATTATTATTACTTTATATTAGTGTAATTAAAGGAAAAGCGCTGCCGTATTTACGTAAATAAGTTCCAACACACGGGCACTTTAAATGATCAGATATCACATGATAAAATATCAGATATCAGATTATCAAATGATCAAATATCAGATCCTGTACAGTTATGTGTGTACAGCATATGCAAGTAATAGTAGTAATAGTAGTAATAGTAATAGTAGTAACAGTAGTAGTTAGTACTAGTAATGGTAGTAACAATAGTAGTAGTAGTAGTAGTAATAGTAATAGCAGTAACAGTAGTAGTAGTAACACTAGTAGTAATAGTAATAGAAGTAATAGTAATAGTAGTAACAGTAGTAGTACTAGTAATAGTAGTAATAGTAAAGTAGTAATAGTAATAGTAGTAACAGTAGTAGTAATAGTAATAGTAGTAATAGTAATAGCAGTAACAGTAGTAATAGTAGTAACAGTAGTAGTAGTAGTAATAATTGTAACAGTAGTAGTAGTAGTAGTAGTAGTAGTAATAGTAATAGCAGTAACAGTAGTAGTAGTAGTAATAATTGTAACAGTAGTAATAGCAGTAACAGTAGTAGTAACAGTAGTAGTAGTAGTAATAATTGTAACAGTAGTAATAAATGTAACAGTAGTAGTAGTAGTAGTAACAGTAGTAGTAATAGTAATAGAAGTAATAGTAATAGTAGTAACAGTACCGTAATTTTCGGACTATTGAGCGCACCTGAATATAAGCCGCACCCACTAACTTTAAAAAGAAAAAAAAATTTTGTACATATATAGGCCGCACTCGTCTATAAGCCGCAGGTGTCCACATTGTAACATGAGATATTTACACAGAAAGATGTTACACAAAGATTATTTTTTAAACTTTTAATTAAATACGTACCGTAAATGCTTTTTTCCGAACAGTGCCTGTAACACGGCTGGTTAAAAAAATAAAAAATACAGTTGCCTACCAGGAAAAGTCACTTATCGCTATCTTCATCTTCCTCCTGCGCACTAAAACCACTAAAGTCGCCTTCTTCAGTGTCGGAATTGAACAGCCTCAGAATGACCGGCACTTCGTCACACACTTCCTCAGTCTCTCTTTCGTTGTCGCTCTCGATGTCACTTACGTCTCGAGGCAAATTCGCCCTTGAGCTTGTGCTGTCCTCTTCATCACGCAGCAGTCCAGCCTTTCAAAACCCGCTGGTGATGGTAGATTTTATGACACTGCTCGACGCTGTTAGGATCCACTGGCAGACTGGAGCAAAAGTTGCTCTTCGTATGCTATTTCCTTCTTCGACAGCCAGATCGATCGCCTTTAACTTGAAAGCTGCATCATATGCATTTCTTCGTGTGTTTTCCGTGATGAGGGGGTGTGCATGAAGCGCAAAATGACCGATCTGAAGAATTTAGTGTGAGTGCGTTTGATTTAATTTGAACCACTGAATCCACTGTGACCTGTTCGGTAATGTCATTGGTCCGATGTGACGAGGCTAAATGTTTTGGCGGCATGAAGCGCGTTAGCTCGTAAAAATCCATAAATTAGCCGCGTCATTGTTTAAGCCGCAGTGTTCAAAGCGTGTGAAAAAAGTAGCGGCTTATAGTCCGGAAATTACGGTAATAGTAATAGTAGTAGTACTAGTAATGGTAGTGACAATAGTAGTAGTAGTAGTAGTAGTAGTAGTAATAATGGTAACAGTACTAGAACTAGTAATAGTAGTAACTGTAGTAGTAGTAGTATTAATAGTAGTAATAGTTGTAGTAGTAGTAATAGTAATAGTATTGTATTTTGACATGGAGGTCTATGGCAGCCCATAAACTACGCTTTCGAAGAAATTTGGCTTTCTTTTGCAATTATAACTCTGTAACACAATGTTGAAGAACTGCGATCCCTCTTTTCTCTGATCCTTTGAACCATGCCGAGTTCATAACGGTAATTTCTGTTATATTGGATTTTCCACCATTTAGTCCTTTTTCACTTATTCTCCTACAAATTTTGTCCAGTCATCATGAAATTTGTACCGCAGTATCGCGAGGCCATCCTATGTTTTTGATATACAGGTCAGTTCATCCATACTGTACACTTCTATTTGTGTGCTGGGATAAAAAATACCACAGCTTTGCTACGATTTGCATGACAGAATAACAGCTGTGTTTGTTTATGACAAGTATAACAACTATTGAAGCATATGATTTAAGTTTGTGCACCTGTTTTCACGTTGCACATTTAAATCTTATACAAATAAGCAGATGATGAGAAACTTTACACACAGAAAAACGTACAGGGTTCCGATGAAACCACTCATTGGTGTACAAAAAGTCCTTCATCAGCTGTGCATGCAAATCGCTTCCAAGGAAAAAGCACTTCACTTTCACAGCAATGTGCAGTTACTAATTGTATAGTTACTATAGTTACCAATATACAGCAGGATATAATATTACATATTACACACGTGGTTAAGTCAGTGCAGTAGTGACCACGGTTACAACAACAGGACTCAACTGCTAGATACTATAACGTAGATCAATTACTGAAAAAATTTGCACCAAAAAAAGCAAATTACTCCTGTTTGTAACTAAGAGAAGTATTTGCTGTCTGTTTGAGATCTAAGCCACTTGTGTTACTTAGGAAGCCTGCTAGCTGCACTAGCTACATACACACAGAGAGAGAGAGAGAGAGAGAGAGAGAGAGATGAGCCATGAGAATTATTATTAGGGGGCCAAGCACCAAAGGTCTATAGGCACCCTTTCTTCTTCTACTTCTTTCTCTTCTTCTATTTCTTCTTATTATTATTATTATTAGTTGTAGTAGTAGTATTATACTTTGACATGGGGATCTATGACAGCCCATAGAATGCTTCGGACAGTCTCGGCTACCTTCATTTTGTGTACCAACAGAGCAAAATTGGACACTTCCTTTTGCAATTATAACTCTGATAACACAACACTACGTTTACATGGACAGCGGTAATCTAATTATTGACCTTATTTTGAATAAGACAGTATTCTGATTAAGGTGTTTACATGAGTCGTTTTTAGACTATTCCTTTCATGTTCCTGTTTTACATGTTATAGAACATAGAGCGATTAACGGCACACGTCATTACGTCCCCACGCCACGCCGTCCGACCTTCCCTCCAGAATTTCACGTATCAACGTACACTTTTCTCTGATCCTTTGAATCATGGCGAGTTCATAACGGTAATTTCTGCTATTTTGGCTTTTCCACCATTTTGGGTTTTTTTTTTTTAATAGACATTGTCTCAAAGCAGCTTTACAGAAATATCAACATGGTATACAGATATTAAAGGTGTGAATTTATCCCAACTGAGCAAGCCACTGAGTGGCGACGGTGGCGAGGAAAAACTCCCTAAGATGTTTTAAGAGGAAGAAACCTTGAGAGGAACCCGACTCAGAAGGGAACCCGTCCTCATCTGGGTAACAACAGTTAGTGTGAAAAAGTTCATTATGGATTTATATGAAGTCTGTATGGCGTTAGGAGCAGCCGTAGTCCCAGCAGTCTGGAATTAAAGAAGATTTGAGCTCCATCCAGAGGCAGAAAGGATCTGGCGAAAGGAGAGAGGGAGAAAAAAGATAATTATGACTGCGAAGTAGTAGAACAGAATCTAGTCAGGGTAGGCTTGAGTAAACAAATACGCTTTAAGCCTAGACTTAAACACTGAGACTGTGTCTGAGTCCTTAACACTAATAGGAAGACTGTTCCATAACTGTGGGGCTCTATAAGAGGAAGCTCTTCCCCCTGCTGTAGCCTTCACTATTCGAGGTGCCGTCAAATAGCCTGCATCTTTTGATCTAAGTAGGCGTGGCGGATTATATAAAACCAAAAGGTCGCTTAGATATTGTGGCACGAGACCATTTAGTGCTTTACAGGTTAATAAGAGTATTTTATAATTAATGCGAGATTTCACTGGGAGCCAATGCAGTGTTGATAATATCGGTGTGATTTGGTCGTATCTTCTAGTTCTAGTTAGGACTCTAGCAGCTGCATTCTGGACTAACTGGAGCTTATTTATATTCCTACTGGAACATCCAGACAGTAAGGCATTACAGTAATCTAATCTAGAGGTGACGAATGCATGAACTAGTATTTCCGCATCATGTAGTGACAATATGTTTCTTATTTTAGAAATATTTCTGAGAAGAAAGAAGGCTATCCTAGTAATATTATCTACATGAGCATCAAATGATAGGCTGGAGTCAATAATCACTCCAAGGTCTTTAACTGCTGTACATGATGAAACAGAAAGTCCATCCAGAGTAACCATGTGATCAGAAAGAATACTTCTAGCTACACGTGGGCCTAATAAAAGTATTTCTGTTTTATCAGAATTAAGTAGAAAGAAGTTAATTAACATCCAACGTCTAATGTCCTTTACACAATCCTCAACTTTACTAAGCTGCTGTCTGTCCTCTGGCTTCGCTGAAACATACAACTGTGTATCATCAGCATAACAGTGGAAGCTAATTCCATGTTTACGAATAATTTGACCTAGGGGTAGCATATATAAAGTAAAGAGCAGTCGGCCTAAAACAGAACCCTGTGGAACTCCAAAAGCAACCTCAGTACGCATGGAGAAATCACCATTTACATCTACGAACTGATAACGATCGGTCAGATAAGACCTGAGCCAGGACAGGACTGTTCCCTTAATGCCAACAACATTTTCTAATCTATCTAATCTAGTATGATCTATAGTATCAAAAGCTGCACTAAGGTCGAGTAACACAAGCAGCGAGACACAACCCTGATCAGAGGCCAGTAATAGGTCATTTACTACTTTAACTAACGCTGTCTCTGTGCTATGATGAGGTCTAAATCCTGACTGATACATTTCATGAATGTTATTCCTATCTAAGTACGAGCATAACTGCTTTGCTACAACCTTTTCTAAAATCTTAGAGATGAAGGGGAGATTTGATATAGGTCTATAGCATGTACAGTTGAGAGGGGTCGAGGTCAGGTTTTTTAATCAAGGGTTTAATAACTGCTAATTTAAGTGATTTAGGTACATAGCCAGTGCTTAGGGAAGAATTGATTATATTTAAAAGTGATTCAATTACTCCTGGACAAATCTGTTTAAAGAAACATGTAGGTACGGGATCTAGTATGCAAGTTGATGAATTGGCTGAAGAGATTAATGTAGCTAGTTCGGTCTCTCTAAGTGGAGCAAAACACTCTAAACATTGATCTGATTTTGCTACATTGTCATGTAATGGGTTTGTTACAGTACTGTCCGGTTTTAATTTAATGGCCTGTATTTCACGTCTAATATTTTCAACCTTATCAATGAAAAATTTCATGAAATCTTCACTGCTATGTAATGATTGAGTGTTCCTCTCTGTAGTGGTTTAATTCCTAGTTAATTTTGCTACTGTCTTGAAAAGGAATCTAGAATTGTTTTTGTTGTCTCCTATTAAGGTGGAGAAATAGATTTTTCTAGCATCGCCAAGAGATTTCCTATATTTCAGTAGGCTCTCCTTTCCACGCTGTTTGGAATATCACCAGTTTGGTTTGACGCCATTTACGTTCTAATTGTCGAGTTGTCTGTTTTAAGGTTCGCGTTTGATCGTTATACCAGGGTACTAATTTTTTTTCTCTAATTATTTTCCTTTTGAGTGGAGCCTAGCGTGTAGCGGAGTGTTGACTCCAAGCTTTCAGTCGCCTGATCGAGTTCTGTGTGATCTGACGGTGATCCAAATCTAATTGATGTTTCTGCGAGGTTATTTATGAAGCTCGGTGCAGTAGCTGATGTGTAGGTACGTTTTACGCGGTAGCGAGGCGAGGTGGAAATATTATGATCAATACGTATTATGAACGAGATAAGATAATGGTCTGAGACAACTTCAGACTGCGGAAAAATTATAATATTTTCTATACTTAGTCCGTATGTTAGTATGAGGTCAAGAGTGTGACCACCATTATGAGTAGGCCCGATTACGTTCTGATTAATCCCTACTGAATCTAAGATGGACACAACGGCTAATCTTAGAGGGTCTCCCAGGTTATCAAAATGATTTTCTTCCTCTGTTGCTAAGGGGCAGGGCTAGAAATTGCTTGGCCCCATAATCACTGCTGGCAGTTACTCTCCCCTCTAAAACTATTGGAACGGCATGGCCAATTTATTTGTTTGTGCTATGTAGCAAAGACATTTAGGGTTTAAGATCAAAATATGGATATGACACGAGATTTAGGATTTCAGCTTTTATTTCCTGCTATGTATACTCCATCTAGATGTGTTAAACAACATAAAACATAGAAACCTTTGTATGCTTTTACCAGTTGTTCAGTTGTTCTGTGTTGTTTAACAATTCTAAACTCTCTTCTCATATTTATCTTTGGATCTCTCAAACCCAAATGTTTTCAGTCTACAGCAAAAACCTTGCCTTACCAATAATTTCAGAGGGGACTGTAACTGCCAGCAGTGATTATGGGGCCAAGCACTGTATTTTTAATCATTTTAATTGAAGTATGCAATTATTATATTGTGTGTGTGTGTGTGTGTGTGTGTGTGTGTGTGTGTGTGTGTGTGTGTGTGTGTGTGCGCGCCTACATGGTGTGGAACAGACTGTGGTATATCTGTCACTGCCACAGATGCTGCTCCATCCTACATCCTGTTTCCACCAGACCTGAAATATCCAGTAGCAAAAGTGTAAATCTAGAAACTAGAATATCCTAACCCTAATTTGTCACTGTTATGGCCATATGGGCTTGTAAGATTAGAAAGCTACACGAATAAAAAAGGAAGTAGAAAACCTCACATGCTTCACACCCTAACTTCTCAGCTAGTTAATGATCAACAGACTCTACATGGACATACACACACACACAAATACTGATTGCGGCAGAGGTTTATGGAAATCTTTCATTGATAGTTTTGGTTCAACTTCAAACAGTGTGTTTATTGTAAATCCTCTATGCAGGGTTTAGACTGTTTGAATGAAACCCTGTTGTGTTTGTGCAGGTGAATACACAGCAAGCACACTCGGGCGTTGTTTTGTTTTCGCAGAACAAGAGGTCTGAGAGCATCTGAGCAAATAGTGCTGTCTGTAAACTTTAAGATGATTCGATTGCGGTGAGAAATCGACTCTAAACCAGCTCAGCTGCAGGAAGTGAAAACTTACTTGTGGGCAAAATATTATTGTAGATAACCTGAAGCAAAGGAAAGAGCTGTAAGCACCCTGAAAATGCCGTCCATTCTAGATATTTGGACTTATGAAAATAAAAGACAGAAAATAGACAGAAAATATTTGAATCTAGTTGATTGTATTATGATCTCGTCATCCGTTTAGTCACCATTATAACCACTCTCCATTATTACCATTAAAATCTGATAACAGCCAGTTAATAAGTCTTAAAAAAGAACCCCAAAGGTTAGCAAAGTTGTTGTTTAATATATGGTTGTTTCATTTTTTTTTTTTTACGTATTTGCACTGATTTTGTCTGCAGCACTAATAGTGATTAAACTGTAATAAAACATAGTTAAAACAAAGCTCCCAAAGAACGCTGGTTACAAAAGCCGTGTACAAGTGTGTCTGTAAAAATGTCTGATGCCAATTTTGTGTATAAATATCTTTTAACCTGTGTTGACGAGTTATATGTCCAGCAAACAGATGCTCTCATGGTGGTAAACAACTGTGTGGATTATTTGATTCAATTCAATTCAGTGAGTTGAATTAAATTAAACTGAAATCGATTCACTTCGATTCAACAACTGTGGCAAATGAGTTAAAGCTCGTTAGTATAAAAACTTCATCTGTGGCCTGTTGGTTCTGCGACTTTCTGCCTACAGTTTGTTTCAGCACATAATTAATCATTGTGTGTGTGTGTGTGTGTATGTGCGTGTGCGCAGGCTCTTTTGTAAACGGAATAGCAGAGGGACCAATCGACGAAGCGCTACATGACTTGGAAGGCATGCGTCTCATTGTTCATTCCACTTCAGATGCCTGGGTCGTCCTGAGTGAAGTAAGTCTCCAGGTCCCTACATGTTCTCACTCAAAACTCCGCCAGCGCATTCATAAACCCTGATTAGTGAAAAAGGACGCTTAGGAAACTGTATTTGGAGACCATGTTACATTTTTGCCACCGAGTTCGTTGTTTTCGTTTTCTTTCTCATTGCATATATTTGTTAGTTTCTTGGAAAGTTATGTCCAATACTTTTGGAACAAATTTAATTCCGTACTAGAACCGTATTGTTTTTGTTTAATCGCACGGTCTGGAGCATGTTATTCCGCTTATACCACAGCTACTTGCTAAATGATAATGAGTCTTTATTGGTCACATATACATTATGTGACTAGTATAATGTATTGTCACATAATCACAATATGTGAGCATGTTAGGAAGTTGGGGTCAGAGCGCAGGGTCAGCCATGATACAGCACCCCTGGAGCAGAGAGGGTTAAGGGCCTTGCTCAAGGGCCCAACAGTGGCAGCCTGGCGGTGTTGGGGCCCCGTGACCTTCCGATGACCTTCCGATCAGTAAACCAGAGCCTTAACCGTCAAGCCACCACAGCCCCCATCATGCCACTACTGCCCTCGTCAAGCCACTACTGCCCCAGTCAAGCCACTACAGCCCCATCATGCCACTACAGCCCCTGTCAAGCCGCCACTACCCCAAAAATTACACTGTTTAATTTATTAATGAATGGACACACAGCATATTTAGCAGAATTAAATTTTAACGTTTAACATCTGAGAGACAAGTTAGTTCATTAACGTAACATATTGTAGTTTATGTTATGTTAACCTTATGATATACATCATTCTCTCACAAGCTGCCCACATTTTATATCTCTCTCTCTCTCTCTCTCTCTCTCTCTCTCAAAAAAAAAAAAATCAATCACTAAATAAAAACGCAGCTTGTCATTTTATTGAGAAAACAGAAAGGGAAAACCTTTTCAAAGCACCGTGACTGTTACAAAGCGCCGACACTCGAGACTCTTTCCATAAATTTTAAATAAATGTCTCATAGGATCATAGTTTCTACTTTGTTAAATAACACGTTTTTTTAAATAATTGACATTAAATCCAGCACGTTCGTTCAGAATTGAATTATTGTGATGCGGTCACAGATGGTGCGTCTATCGCCGTGTGAAGGTGCGCATATCGAGGATTTTACAGTGGCTTTCGAACGCAGCTCAGATTTAAACTCAAATCAGATCGTCGATATGATCATTCTGAACTTTCCTCTGACACAACAAACTTGTATTAAAAATTGTCATTCGAATTCAAACTGACATTGTCTATAGGTTTTTCTTGTTTTGTCTTTGAGTTATTGAGGTTTCAACCAAACCAATTCAATGGAAGGAATACAACTCAGTAATAAATATAATCATTTGAATAATATTGGGGTGTGATTTCCTCCACCGAGACAAATTTTTTTAAATTGCAAACTGCTCTCTCTTTCTCTTTCGGTCTCTCTCTCATTTTCTTTTATTTGACAGATCTTTATTGAAGTTGATGAACTGTGAAGAGAGGAAAAAACAAACCCTGCTGCAGCTCGCCTCTCTCTCTGAGCAACAGCGCCCCCAATGGTCAAAAAGAGTTTTGAACAAGCACATCACGAAACTTTCGTCCTTCACATTTCTGATGTTTGGATTGCTCTTGGGTGCTTTGTGTTACAACCAACACAACTGAGCATCATCACCTGAGGAATACCTCATCTATGTCTCAGTTTTTGACTTTTTATAATTAGAGGAGGAACTTGATGGGATGTGAACACTGTTGAGCACAAATACATTTGCACTAGAAGAGGCTAATATTTATATATATACATTTTATTTATATATATATATATATATATATATATATATATATATATATATATATATATATATAGATACACTATTTTTTAGTACATAATAAGATTTTGCTTATTTTGAAGTTGTTTTTATATTAATATTAATCAGAATAGCGCTCCAAGCCAAAGTCATTACATTACAGTTCTTACTGTATTTACAGATGCTGAATACATCTCATCAAAATCTCTCATCCTTTTCTTTCTCTCTGCTATTATTCGTCAAAGTTGCGTAGATGTAAACGAGCGCGAATTTGAGCACGCCGAATGACCTATGAGCAAATCCGCATCTGGTTCAATGATAATCTCTTGTCTGCATGTCATATACATGCAGCACACTTCAGTTTAGCCTGATATACATCGTGAATCACGCCGTAACCTATATAATAAGTGTCGGGATGCTGAGCCAGTAAGAATAAAATCATTCAGCAGGCTAAACCAAGCCAACAAAAAGGAGAAGAAGGAAGTTTCAGTGAAACTAAGTTCGGGGTACTTTAGATGAATTTATATTTATGTGAAAATATGAATTTCATTCATTTTAATTGTATACACGTCACATTAAATCATTCATTTTTTCCTTCCATCTAAAAATATATACATTGTTGCCAGTGTATTTTCTTTGTTTTGAATTTTCTAGGGGTAAGATTTGCCTAATTGTAAATTACAGGTTACAACTTTGAGAATTTGAGCCCTAAATACAAGTCTCGACGATGCAAATTAATCCCAGTGTGAAGATTCCCAAGGAAAAGTAGACGCTTACAGAGTGTTAATTAAAATAATTAAAATAGGTTTTATCTTCTTCTCAAATTGCTAGTTTTCTACAACTCTCAATGCCCAGGAAACTGTCTAGCTAGTTAGGTTATGGTAACATTAGCTTCCTTGCAGTTGTTAGCAGCTAACAACCAAAGCTAACAGGAATGTATCTAATTCAGTAGAACAAAAAACTTTCGACATATTTTTAATTTTTTTTTTTTTATTATTTGTATTTTTTCCTTCTCAAATCTCAAAACCGTAGCCGTAATTTCACATTATACTGCATGTTATCTTACCGCTAGCTAATTCAACACAAAGAAATAACCGTAGGCAAAAAAAGGAAAAAGAAAAATGTATTCAACACACTACAGAGCGAAAAAAAAAAGAAGAAGAATTTTATTTTACGTAAAGCGTAAATAATACAAATATCCGAAATCCATACTGAAATAATATTGTCAGACTCCAGGATCCAAGTACTTCCGTTTATGGTTATAATCGGGTAGAGAACCGAAGTGTTTTCCAGCTCCACGTTGTTATGTGAACTCTATTTATAGCTAGGCTTTTATTCACTTTGGAACTTGAAAAGGTCAGATTTAATGAAAGTGTTATTTATTAATACAGGTGAGACGAGTTTCCATCCCGAATAAAACACATCTTTGTTTAATTTAAAGAAAACGCTGAAAGAAATGAAACACTGACAAACAGACGACCAATTAGAATACATTTTAGATTTAAATGGATTCAAAGTTGATATGAATTTGCTTAAGAGCTCATAACGAATGAGCTTATTAGAAATCGCATCGGATTGACGTTTACAAAAACACACATTGTGGGTAATTGTGATTATGAGTAGGGGTTTTTGGGGGGTTTTTTAAACTATTTTTATGGTTATACTCCACTTACTTTCCGTGCTATAAAGATCAAACTAAGGTTTTTCATCCCTATGAAAAGCTTTTGGATCCTTTCATAATATTTGGTCCGCTGTAACATTTTGTACATTGTTCCTCGCTTTTCTTTCTTACGTTTACGTTTATTCATTTAGCAGACGCTTTTATCCAAAGCGACGTACAATACTTCAAATAAGGTTCGAAGACAAAGAGATTCCTAGCAAAACTCCTCTTGCCTTATTATGGGTTTACTTGATTTTGCTGCGGGTTTTTTCAAAAATTGCGATATAGATTTTTTTGGGTGTTTTTTTTTTTTGTTTGTTTGTTTGTTTGTTTTTTTTGCTAAAAACTACTTGCATTAGCAACACTGCAATAGCACGAAATAGTTCTGCACGTTCTTTTGCAGTGATGTCTGTTGGTAAATGAGACCTTTCAGCTGTACTCGTGCTCGACGCACGTGAATCGAAGCAGGCTTTGGCTGAATGAACGTTGTGATGACGTCACATGACGCGCCTCGGCCCAAATCTGGGGTAAATATGCGGTATTTTTTGAAACATTGCGAGCTCCTCGTGGGGGTGGCTTGATTTGAATGGACTGAATAATTGATTTTGTTTGATGTTTTTACTCAAAATGTTTTGTTGAACATTTGGAACCATGGAGAACTATGATGATCAGCATGACTCAAACGTTACGTCTTTAGTACTGTAAGAAAAAAAAATGACGAGGACGTCGAAGATCTCAATGAAGAATGACTTTGTTCCATAAAGTACATGAAGCACTTGATGTCAAAATGACGCTCGAACAATATTAGCTCAGACATTTCTCACGTTTATTAATTTAAGGATTAACAGTTGATCACTTTCCGTTTTCACATTATTAATCTCGTTACAGGTGTGTCCACCCGAATGGTAGGGAGATACGTATGTCAGATGTCTTTCTGAATAATTGTTGTCAGGTACACCTTGTTCAGGGATAGTTCTTCTTGTCCCACTGCCACGTCCATGCTATAAATGATTGACTGTCGCATCAGGTAGTATTATTCACACATTACTGAGATTGAGGTGATGTCTCCTTGTAATAATTAAACCTCTTTTTTTTCAGGGGTGGAGGGGGGGGGGGGGGGGCAACTTCTATTTCTTTTCTATCACAGTATGATATTTATTACAAAATCAATAAAGCAAAAAACTCCTGTTTTGTTTTGTGACTATTATTTCGTACTGTATTTCATTTGCTAATCCGCTTGAGACTCACTCTCCCCGGCTCGCCATTACTCCTGAGACATATTCTACCATTCTTGAAAGGTGAATTTTTTTTATTTATTTATATGTATAGCAATTTGAACAATAGCCATTGTCACTAAGAAGCTTAACAGAAATCCGGATGTAGATTTAGATCACTAACGAACGAACCGGATGTGACTTGAGAAGGCATAAGGAAGAAACATTAAGAGGAGGTAGACTCGAACCCGGGAACCTCGGAACCCAGGCACACCGGATTATAAATCATTACTCTTCAACAGCTGTATACTACCGTATTAACACTACCAAGTGTGTTTGAAATTCAGGATGTTCAGTACGAGTGGTTCTTTCTCTCTGGTTCAGTTTACTTTGGATTTCAAATCACGGCTTATTAGAATGAATTCTCCATTTGCATGTTAGTTTAAAAGCTCATTTGCATGGCACGGATTGTAAAGATCCCTTCAGCCTTGAGGCCTCCGTTTTCATAAGCAAGGTTTCATCTACAATACCAAAGGTTTTCCGGATTGTTCCTATGGGGAAGCTTTAAAATGTGCTGATGTAGAAGCATATTTTCACATTTCAGAAAGGTTTCGGCTATATCTTATTTTCTAAAACGCGCAAAGCATCAGGTATCAGACTCTATAATAAGTGTTTATAGCAAAAGGATGCATTATAGCCAGCAGCTCTATTTCACCGACGCTAAAAGAAAACAATAAAGCGTTCTTAGTTTGTCCTGATGGGAGAACCTTTAAAGGTTCTGTGCAGAATCCTTCAGCAGATGTCTTTTTAGACACTTCGTTTGTTTGGTTTCACACATTTATCACAAGCAAGGGTTTTTATTTGCACTCGATTGGTTTATTTTCACACGTAGGGCGTAGTGGTTTCGTTTTTCAGCTGTGATTTTCTCACAAAACGAATAGCTCGTTTTCAGATGTGATCAAACGTGGTGAAAACAAAGCATGTTGATTTAAACTTGTGCCCATCTGAAATGTGTGATTTATATATTTTTTTTTACATAAGGGGAACAGCAAGGCCAATTCTGTTGTTCTCGCTATACATTGAAGACATTTGGGTTCGAGGTCAAAAGATGAACATGAGACGATAGGATCAGAACTTCAGCTTTCATTTCCTCATATTCACATCTAGATCTGTTAAACAACTTAGAACATCGCACCATTTGTTTGAACCCACCGATTTTTTCAAATGATCAAAAATATTGGAACACGCGACCGATACGTGTTTCTTGCTGCCCATCAACAGCATTTCACCTTCTGAAGAGGAGACTGAAGGGACAAACTCTTCTGATCCATCATCTCATATCCATCTTTCGACCTCAAACAATATATAGCGAATACAACTGAATTGGCCTTGCTGCTCCAATACTTTCGGAGGAGACTGTAATCCATGTGTGTACCGTATACTTAATATATTAATGAGCACCAGATTTCAAATGAAAACATATGTTTATTAAAACAGGCACTAATAAGATCAAACAATGGTTAAATGTCTTAACTATTACACAAATGTTAAATACAGCTCAGGAATGTTGTGCGTGGACACAGCTGTAATGGAGGCCTGTTAAAACTCCTCAGTGAAAAGCACCAGGAGATCAGAAATGTTATTTCCCTGAACAGAAGTACCTGAATAACTCACTTAATTTATCCATTTACCTAAAACACATGGTGGCGGCACACAGCAGCTTCACAGGCACATTCACCACTGCTGTGTTCCCGAAAAGAGAAAAAAAACTAAAATAGCTTTTCTTTTTTTTTTTTAATTAAATTAGAAATTAAATAAATACAACATGAAATAGTAACAAAATGCAACACAAATGAATGCCATCAATAAATTAATGGAACTATTTAGCAGTGAAAGTTTTAATACCCTGCCCTAACATAAGGCAAAAATAATATTAAATATAAATGAAAAAAATTACTCCTATTGTCATAGAATACAACAGCTTCATGTATTAATAGGATATTTTTAGTCATGTGATATTAAGAGCAGATCAAAAGCAGCGCCGTAAACGTAACGTGTAACAGTGGTACCTTAGATAGCGTCTATACGTGGATAAAATTTAAAATAAAGTAAACGCGGGCATCCATGGCGGAGAGTTAATGGACTGTAACGGACCCGTCCAGGGGGAAGTCAGGAAGCCTCCCTTACTTCCGTTTGCTTTTGGAGTCAGTGGTCTGAAAGACGCTGGAGGCAGACATGAGGTTCTCGATGTACTGACCCAGAACTTGGTTCTCGGACTTGAGCTTGAGGTTTTCCTCTTTCACGGCGTCCACTCGTGCCGAGAGATCTGATAAACACAAAGCAACACATGCTTAAAGACGGATAATTGTTCCACGACTATCTGTGCTTCCAACTTTTTTGAAGAAGAAACAAATATCAGTGTGATGCTCAGGTGTCCACAATATTTTTGGCCATATAGTGTACTCTGTCTGACCGAACACCGATGGATAAACTTACTATTTACATATATATATGCAAAAATTATGCAAGATTCTTCCAAAACACTTGAAGCTGACAGATGAGAGATCACTCATCACAGTGCTATTACATAACAGGATATGTGACATATTAAACACTCGTTTTATGCTTGAATAGGCCTTTAACTTGACCATTTGAGACTGTTAAGCACCGTGTGAAACCTGCGATGTTGTTTTACCCTCGAGAGTGTTCTGCAGCTCCAGCACCTGGCTTATGAGCCTCGTTTTCTCCTCCAACTCCACCTGATTTTCCAGGTCACCTGAAACACAGAGCGTCTCTGAGAGCACAATCATGTCTTCCATCCTATATGTATGTAAATACCCTGAGAAACACTTACGGATAGGCCAGTTTCGTTAACTTTCGAAACATACCGTAGGTATAATGTTATAATATGCTTAGTGACTTTCTTACCATCCACATCAGAGTTCATGGTGAAATAATCGTCTTCCTTTTTGGGATGCAGGGCTGCGGCTCAGGTGCACTGAAAATTACACAAAAGATACATTCATTCATTCATTTATATTTATTTGTTTGTTTGTTTGTTGATTTATTTATTTCACTAATCTTTTTTGAGATATGGATGTTTCATTCCTTATTAAAATGAAGTATGTAATATAGTAAACCATCACTCGACGTCATAGTGGAAATAGCTGAGCATAATTATAATTAGAGTTCAGTTTGCTAGCTAAGACGCTAACCGTTTCTAGCGCCCAGATTTCCTGCGCTGGGATTGGTTACTCGGCATATTTGACAGCACGGTATCCAATAAGAGGACAGCTCGTGATATGACCTACCAATCGTACCAAAGAAGGCGGGATTTTTCGAAAAACAAAGCCGGGGGGGGTCTTTTTATTCAACGCCCAAACCAAAAAGCCATTACTTGGCCTCTAATAGTGGCTGATTTTAGGATATAAATGACATAATGGTAATAATTTTGGGGGGAAATGTTCATATGCTATCCTCTGAACACTTTGCATCCGACTAACCGCTAACTAGCACAAGCTAACTAGCTAGCTCAGAGCAGAACGGCGCAAACAGTTGACCTGCTAAACAGTGCGAGGAGGGTTTCATCACTAAGATGTGCATTAAATAAATAAAAAAGATGTGCAAAATCTTCACCACTGGGATAAAAAATAACGATGAATGCATACTCACCAAATCAAGAGATTCAAATGGATCAGAGGGTGTCTGATCAGAGGCTCAGGCTGCTGTACAAGCCTATAGCAGGGTTGCCAGTTGCTTAATAAACATACATATTAATCCACTTCCAAAACCCTACACTGATATACAATACATTTGCAAAAATATCACAATATTTCAAAATAACATTATACAACACATAATGAATGAAGTGTTATTAAAATCCTACACTTATCCTAGATAGTTCTAAAGGTTCTAAAACTTGTATGCAATACAGCACTTTGGAACACACTGTAGGAAATTAATCAACATCACCCCATGTCCCAGAATGTTTTATTCCTTTTATACCACAGCAATGTCAATGATATTTTTTAATTCGTTAAAGAACAACAGATTATACTTTTATCCGTTGATATTTACTTTTAATGTTGTGGAATGTCTGCAGCACGTACACCTCAGATCTCCAGGGTCGGGGGTTCGATTCCCGTCGCAGCCCTGTGTGCGCGGAGTTTGCATGTTCTCCCCATGCTGTGGGGGTTTCCTCCGGGTACTCCGGTTTCCTCCCCCAGTCCAAAGACATGCATGGTAGGTCAATTGGCATGTCCGTAGAGTATGAATGGGTGTGTGAGTGTGTATGTGATTGTGCCCTGCGATGGATTGGCACCCTGTCCAAGGTGTACCCCGCCTTGTGCCCGATGTTCCCTGGGTTGGCTCCAGGTTCCCCAAGACCCTGTAGGATAAGTGGTATAAAAAATGGATAGATGGATGGAATGTCCACAAGACAAGCTAGTTTCTCTTATCGCTCACATTATAACCACTATAAACAGTTGTTTCCTTCACCAGAAGAATTTCCAGTGTGAAACGTCCACCAAATTATACAAATAACTCACCATACTTTTAAAAAATTAAAGTTACATTTAATGTTATGAAGCAGCCTCAAGTCAAGATAGTTCCTGTTATCACTTACGTACATTATAGCAGCTCTAAATAGTCGTTCCCTCACCGCCTTTCTGTTTTCTCATTCTTGTCATATTATCGACAAACAGCAAAGTGAAAACCCCTCTGTCCTGAAGACTTTCTCATGTCCGAAAACTTACTGACTGTTAAAAAACACTGGAGACTCCTTCCATAAATGTTAAATAAACATCTCCTTAGAATTAACAATTACACCTCGTTGTTACGTAACAACACATTTTTAATCCATTTATTAGTTAATAGGTTTAGTTTATGAAAGAGATCTTAGTATAGAAATGTTAATGTATTTGAACAAGCATCTTAATATAAACCTCTGATTTGCCTTGCAGTCAGCACTACTGTTAACCCATGTCAGGCAACAATCACAACATTTCTTTTTATTAAAATGGTTGCATTTTGCTCTCAAATGAATACTACATGCAGGGCTCTACGCTAACAATTTCTTTTAGGAGCACTTGTGCTCCAAATTACAAAAATTTAGGAGCACAGTCAAAAATTTAGGAGCACCGTTGAAGTTTAGTTTGTTTTTGTTTTTTTGTTTGTTTTTTAGAGATGGTAACATTAATGTGCCACAGTATAACACACAAGTATGCATGAGAAAACTTGAGCTGGTCAATTATGACAGAATTTAGGAACATAATGTGAGCCATGACTAATTAATTTACCTTCTGACAAACTAAATGTAATATTTTCAGTTAATTTTACAGGCTGTTTGCAAAAAAAAAAAAAAAAAAAAAACGTTAACCTGTTCCACCTTCTAAACAAATACAATAAACCTCAATGTTCAGTGTTTGAAGTCTGCTCCTCTTAAATATATCTAAAGCGACACTATTAGACCTTTCCCACTGTCATGGTTCTGGGCTGGAGTCAGTTCTCGAGCCGCTCTGTGTATATTGTGTATATATCTGAATAATCTCATATAGGATGTGATTGGGTGAGTTCATTTACCCGTCAGATGCAAAGCGCTTTAGTTTAATGGTGTTCATTACTGCTCCAATGCTCCGATCAGGATTTTTACGACCGATACCGATCCAGACACCAATCTTTTTTTATTTAAGCTTTAATCAGGAGGTCTGTCATAAACAGTTAAATATAAGCTCCCTGCTCATGGTCACTGTTAATTGAGTTTAAATAATAGCAATGAGAAATACTGTTGGTTAATTGATAAATAAACAAGCATAAAATATTTATTTTTAAATATCTTAAACAATAAAGAGTCCTAATTCAAAGTAGACTAACACAAAAATGATCCATGTTAGGAAAAAGGCTAATAGCTTTCTAAGGAGATAGCGAACTAAGCTTAATGTCAAATTGATATTAAATGCAACCCATAGTAATTAAACATTATTTCATTTCTCATTTTACCATTTACCATTATACATTTACCATTTTATTGATATTTTATGAAGTTGTTATAATATCTATTTTTAATATTAAATTCTTTATTTATAACTAAGCACATTTTCTGTCTTTACATTTTATTAGTTTTCTGTTTGTTTGTTTGTTTGTTTATCAGTTTTAGATCGGTTCTCCAGTACAGTGTTGCCATGTCTGCTGATAATATTGTGTTTTTTAGAGGATTAAATCAAACCAAACCAAGGAAACTGGAGTTGACTTTTCTAGTGATATCTGGCAACCCTGAGTTTAAATAAAGTGAATGCGCTATTAGAGCTAGTGAAGGAGAGCGGCAGTGTACTGTATGTTTACAGACTAAACTGTTGCTACTCTTGATTATGATTGATAAGGAATTATTTAATAAAGAATTTTGAATTAAAACCCACCTTGTAGCGTTAACCTTATTATTAATTTACCGCTGTCTCTACACGAGCAGGTCATTCAGCGGGATCAATAAAGATGGCGGTTTGAGAGAAGCAGATGATGTACAGAGGTACTTGTCATCATAAAGGTTTCTCTGCAGTATTTCCACACTTGTTCGGTTGAATGAGGTGATGAAAAGCATTGTGAAAGTAACTGTTGCACGGTGTAGATGCATTTTGGAGTTTAAGTTTTTATTCCGATTGATTTATACCAGTGGTTTTCAAAGTGGGGGCCCCCTTTGGGGCCGCCAGGGGGTGCCCGGGGGGCCTCAACAATTTGGTGTGCCCATCCCTTCCAATAGTATGTTTTCTCTTTCTCACTCTCAGACAACAGACACACACACACACACAATCAATTCCTAATGTAATGTAATGTAAAGATGTAAGATGTAAATATTAATAAAAAAGGCAGGATATATTCAGAAGTCTGTATTTTTAATGCATTTTAAAGACATCTTGCAAAAGGGGGGCCTCGGTCAAATGTTAATGCCATTTGGGGGACCTTGCCCTGGAAAAGTTTGGGAACCCCTGTATTATACAACTCGCACTGGTGCTCCTAAATATTTATTCACAGTTGCACAAAGAACTTTTCAGTCTCAAATGCGAGTGAAATGGTCTCACTGTAGAGCCCTGTTATAGTATGATACATCTGCAGCGTTTTTTATTTTTATTATGATCCAATGAACTAGGGTCCTCTATTTGTATCGAAAACTCAATATTCAGATCAGTGTTCGTTCTCAGTGTCGAATACCCAGTTTCTGTGAGAAAGTCCTCTAAGGTCAGCTCCCTGATAATCATAATGAGGCCCCTGCTGATGCAGTACGTGGCTTCCTTGTTGAAATCTGCACGATCACTGTGCTCAGTTACATAGACTTTGTCAAAACAGTCATCATCAACGCTGACTATGATGCGGTCCATATTGCGGTCGCAGTCATCACGGTTTTTGATATAATCCTTTTGAACGTAATCTGGCAGCTCCTGTGCTCCTGCTCTGCTCAGATTGCCCACCTCGTAGTAGTCAAGCTCCACCTCAGGCAGGAGTTTTTCACCGTTTCTGTCATTTCTGTTTTCAAAAAGGTGGAAACCAAAATGTCCTTCTTCTGGATCGTACTGCCAGGACATCTTATTGTAGACATCAAAATTCAGACATTCTTTAGCAAACCAGTAAAGCAGCTTGAGTCTGTGTCTCGGATAAGGTTTACCAAATCTAGTCTCCCCCAGCCTCTTCAGTTCATTAAGAGTTGGTGGTTTGGGCATGGTGTCTCCTTCTTAGGATCTATAAAGAAAACATTCCATATGCAGAGTGTAAAAATTTCATGTCACAAAGTTACAGCTTTCCCTCTGACTGTTACAAATTACTGACATTGGAGACTCCTTCCATTAGTGTTAAATAAAGGTCTCCTTACAGAAAATGTCAATAGATCACAAGGATATATCAGTACATATAAATCCAGGAGTACTGAACCTCGTGTGGTACAACAACCAGGAAATACATTATAGTTTTCACAGGAAGTCTGAGCATCCACTGAATTGTTTTCAGTGGCAATTACAGTCTTAAAGCTATCATAGCAAAACTGTTCATATGACTTGTAGTCCAAAGCCATCTTCATGGTTTTTAAGTGGTACCATCCTCAGTAATCTCACTGATCTTTAGGATGTCCGTGTGGGGCCATCCTCAGCCACGGAGCGATTTCCACCCTGTCAACAAAAAAACTGACCTTTTTCTATTTTACTTTGTTTACGATTTCATTTTGTGACGTACAAAGAAACACGAGTTGCTTTTCAATTTCGTTGTTGTTTAATTTGTTCGGTTACTGACTCAAAAATCGGATGACCAAGAAGTAAACAGACCTATACCAACCTCTATCTTCATTTTCTTCTTATTTAATAGGTAAATAAATACGTTATTGATCGTGTAACAATCACTGTTCTTGTTTTGTTGAATAATGACATACATTTGAGAGGGGAAAAAAAACAAAAAAAACAGCCAAAGGCATTACATCACAGAGATTTTCAGTATTATATCGTTATTACCTAGAAACACTTTCAATATTACAAGCCTTACTTTAATCTTAACAACAACGACTTTATCGATTTCATTTTTTAAAAATGCATTTTTGAATAATGAGTATCACGTGTGTTGGCTTTTGAACTGATTACGTAATATAGTCGAGATTATGTAGAGGACTTTTACTTTGGAGCTACAAAAATATCAGGAGGTATTCGAAAACAAGAAAGAAAAAAAGGGTGTAAGGCACCAAAATGTACACAGATGAAATTCAGTTGTTCAGATGCTCACAGGCATTACAGGACTGAGTACATTTTATTGATCATGTTGTTCAAAGAGATACGGCCTGTACAGTGTAAAGAATAAACCAAAATTCCCTGGCATTTACCCTCGTATGTGTCTCTAACTGCTCTTACTGTATCTTCAGCTCTATTTTTGACGAAAATATTACTCTAGAATGATAGTAATGATATATAAATGTAGTCTTATAATAAAACAATCAGATCTAAACACAAACTCAATGTGTAATGTTAAACTCAAAAGAAATGACATCATCATTTTAAACTTACTTTCTACGGAGTTGTAGACTATCTCTTCTAAACAGCAACAAGCAAATAGTTCGAGGTCCCGAAATGAGAGATCAGGAGAGCAAGAGCTGTGTTATGAACTCCTCCAGGACTGAAGGTCGGTTTTTGTTTTTTAACCAGGAATCCGTTCTTAGTTGCCAGGATCCACCCACCAGTTCATCACAAAAGGCTAAAAAAATGTGATGTGGCTTTCTTACAACATGTGTTAACTTCTCAAGAAACAGAAACTGATCCGGACTGGAGACCGTGGGCGTGTCCAAGTTAACTTCTGTCCACATGCACAAACAGTTCTCTCTTGTTTTTCCCTGTCTACAGTGCATCCGGAAAGTATTCACAGCACTTCACTTTTTTTTTTCATTATTTTGTTTTGTTACAGCCTTATTCCAAAATGGATTCAATTAATTATTTTCCTAAAAATTCTACAAACAATACCCCATAATGACAACGTGAAAGAAGTTTGTTGGGAATCTTTGCAAATTTATTAAAAACAAACAAACAAAAAAAAAGCAGGTGAAAACCTGGCCAGCAGGAGCCATCTCTGCTCTTCTGGACTGTTTTGAGCACACTGACTGGGACATGGTCAGAGGGGCTGCAACTGACATTGGGGTCTTCCCTCCATCATAGACATTTACACCACACGCTGCATCCGCAAAAATCCACCAGCATTTTGGATGACCCACACACCCCACACACCCCACACACACACTCTTCACCCTCCTGCTGTCTGGAAAAAGGTACCGAAGCAGTCGGGCCCTCACAACCAGACTGTGTAACAGCTTCTTCCCCCAAGCCATCAGACTCCTCAATACTCAGAGACTGGACTGATATACGCACACACACACACCATGAACTGAACACCATCCAACTCCCATTGAAATATTTGCACATTCCTGCATTATGCTTTACTGTATTATAACAAATATAGTATCTAATTTATTGTCACTATATACACTTTACATACACTTTACCTGACTGTTATAACTATAACTGCTATGTCCATATTTGGTATAAGCTAATTTGTTGAATACTCAGTCTTAGCATGTTATGTTTACATTTACACCATTGTTAAATTATAATGTTACTCTTTGGCACCTATCTTCTGCACTACCTGCGCTACACTTCCACACTAGAACTGTGTACTGTTCGGCGCTACACTGTCACTCACTCTGCCTATTGCCCTGTTTTAGTAGTATTGTACTGTCCTGTGTTGTTGGCACACGTCTGCACGTGCACTTTATGTAGAATGTTTGTGGATCTTATTAGTTCTGAGTCTCATGTGGTTTAGTGTGTTGTTTTGTGTAACATCGTGGTCCTAGAGGAACGTTGTTTCATTTCACGGTGTACTGTACCAACTGTACTGTATATGGCTAAAATGACAATAAAACCACTTGAACTTGAACTTGAACATGGTCTTACTTGTATGGCCAACGTATATGAAGGGTACAGTTCAGTCATGTATTTAAATACCTGTACACTTTGTGTAAGTTTTATCATTCATCATTTATAACCAGAGTTTAAAGTATGATACATCTGCAGCAGTTTTCATATTCATTATGATGAACAATAACATACATTTGAGAGAGATAGAGAGAGAGAGAGAGAGAGAGAGAGAGAGTTATATAATAAGCTGATTTAAAATGAATAGAAATATATATATTTTTTAAAACATTTTCACACTTTATTCCAAGTAAAAGAACATAAGGTTTTAAAGGTTTTAAACTCTATTCAGGTGATTAAGCAGAGTGGTAAAACATTATATAAATTCTTTTCCGGTTACTAGCATCAGCTGGAAGCAAGATCAATTAATTAGTCAGTGTTGACTATAATGTTCAGACAAGAAAAGAAAAAAAACAGAAAAAAACAGCCAAAGGCATTACGTCACAGAGATTTTCAGTATTATATCGTTATTACCTAGAAACACTTTAAATATTAAAAGCCTTACAGTAATAATCAAGTAGTTCGAGGTCCAGGGTGTAACGCAGAGTTCCATCTTCTCAGCAAGTGAAATGAAAGTTCAGGAGAGCAAGAGCTGTGTTATGAACGGCTCCAGGATTGATGATCGGTTTTTGTTTTTTAAACAGGAAACTTCTCAGGAAATAGTCTATGCTGTTTGCCAATCGCCTGACCATTCTAAATAAAATTTTTACCATACCTGCAGATGCACCCTTCCCTGCCACCTGACAGTGACTACGTTTACATGGACAGCGGTAATCTAATTATTGACCTTATTCTGAATAAGACAATATTCTGATTAAGGTGTTTACATGAGTCGCTTTTAGAATATTCCTTTCATGTTCCTGTTTTACGTGTTATAGAACATAGATCGATTAACGGCACACGTCATTACGTCCCCACGCCACGCCATCCGACGTCCCTCCAGAATTTCACGTATTGACATACAGTTCGTCTTCGTTATGGGACCGTATACAGTTTTGGGTGTTACATTTTTAATTTTATGAAAGCTTCAAGTGCGGTTAATTATTTGTCATGCTGTACGTGCTAATAGACGACTGCTTGAAGCCGTGGGCTGCGTCCCAAACCGCGTACTTACATACTATATAGTATATAGAAATACATGTATTTCGCCTACTAAATAGCAGGTAAGTACGAGGTTTGGGACGCAGCTGTGCTCTTGTTTGCCGTCAAACGGTTGAGCACTGCCGTGTGTGTACGTGTCCTGTCGCAGAATGCGGTGAAAACTCCCACACAACGTTAATAGTGTGATTAAGGTGTGTACATGTCTCTCTCTCTCTCTCTCTCTCTCTCTCTCTCTCTCTCTCTCTCTCTATATATATATATATATATATATATATATATATATATATATATATATATATATATATAATCAATTCTTCTTCCCATGATCTTCAGGAAATTTGGACCTTTCTGGTGAATAGTGACTGGTGGAATATACCAAATATTTGACGGGGGTGGACGTGTTCAGGTAACAAGGCTGAGTGAATGCTTTGGGACGCAAAAATGTCCCTTTTTCATAACCTAAAGACAATTGAACCATCTGATGTTGCATGGATTTGCTAAAAGTAATAAGTATATTAAGGTTTTTAAGTATTTTAACGATGTTGTGTAGTTACATGCTCAGAGTGGGCTGGGGCGGGCAAAAATACTGTTTTCACAGTGCTGTAGGTTTTATTAGTTTTAGGTTATTCAGGTTGTTGTGAATGACGCGTTATATCTGTATTTAAAATATGTTTTATTTGTAAGTGTAATGTCAGTGGAGCCTAGAAGTGGAATCGTCTTTGTATAAAGTGGGTTTATGTGTGTGTGTGTGTGTGTGTGCGTGTGTATGTGGGGTTTAGGGGGTTAACCCTGACCTCATCAAAATCGCCGATATCAATAGCATTCGTCATCCAAAGTGTGGTCTGGGTATGACGTGTAGATCGTCGCGCGCTGTCTTCCTGTCAGCGCGAGCCGAGTGATTTCAGTTCCTCTCACAGCGCTGTCCATTCAACATCCGGGGAATTTTGTGCTGTGCTTGCGCATTGGAACGACACTTGACATGGCGGCTATAAAAGTAAAGTGCGCGTGCACGCTGTGACAAACGGTTTTTTTCCCCCCTCTCTGGTGTGAGACTAAAACAAAAGCTTTTTTAAAAAAAATATATATATATTTTAAATATATATATTTATCACCTTGACGAGAAACTGTTTAAATAAAAGATGGACAGCGACGACGACAATGTGGATGAGGTTTTAGAAGGTAATGTTATCATCCTTATGTACAAAATGCTAGTTAAAGCTATTTGTTTTGGTCATGTTTACAGTCAGGGCAACTTTTGATAAGTATGTCTGTGTATTATTATTAATATTAATATTATTAATAGTATTATCCATCTGTCTATCTATATTTTTATTATAACTTCAGTTAGAGGTTCAGCAGATAGATTCTTCAATGCTTTAACCCCATAATGACCTCATTTGCAACTTTGTGACGTCACAATGCCCCCATTATGGAAGCTTTGTGGACAAATAAAAAGCTGTAGCGCTACGTCTTTATTTCAACTTAATACCCGCAGCGCTGTCGAATTCACAAATCAGATAGCCCAGAAGGTGTTGATTAGTTTTTATCTGACAGTAGTTCTGGTGGTAATTCCTGGGTAAATCCTAGGTTTATATTAATCCACTCGTTCTAATATATATGTATACACACACACACGTACGTTATCGTTTCTATATGGGCATGGATGGCGGTACCTGCGTAATCTGCAAAACCTAATAATAAACGGTTTAAAAAGAAGAGAGAATGCCCGATCGATGTAGTCGCTATAGTGAAGCTTTGTGTATGTTTTTAAACATTGTAAAGGAAGGAGTCTCCAGTTTCAGCGCTGTGTAAGTAGTACAGTCAGTACGTTTTCTGGACTCCGAAACAGAGCAGTTTGCGCGTTGCGGTTTCTTGGTAAATATGACAACCTGTGTCTTTTTGTTTTGTTTTGTTTTTTGTCTTATTAACTTGAAGAGAGAAAAAAAAGAGGCTGGTGAGGGAACGGCTGTTTATAGCTGCTGTAACGTAAGTGATAATGGGAACTAACTTGGCTCCTGGACATTACACAACATTAAATGAAACTATAAATGGTGAAAAAAAAAAAGGTTAATACATTTAAATTTGTAAGCATAAAGTTATAAAACACTTAATGATGTGCGGTTATTTTCAGTATTAGAGATGAGTTCGGTTATTTGTGGACAGAGGCGATCTAAAGATTGCAAATAGCCCCTTTAATGCTTGGAATGACCGCTGACTTAGTGCCTGTAACAGGTACATACTTGTTACAGTGCCTAATCGACTTATTAAAACCTAGTGAGTATTTAGTGTATACTTTTGATAGATAATTTTATCCTTTTATCCAAGAAGCACACACTATATCTTAGTAAGGTTTGGAACGTTTCTCTCAGGGGTCCAGCTGTGGCTCTTTTGGCAGGTGTAGGATTTGATCTCACAACCTTTAGGTCACTAGGACAAGACCCTTAACCACTAGTAACACTTAACGTGTTCGTCTCTAATGAGTACGAAGCAGACATTCAGAAAACTAATCGTGAATCGTTCCCACTGAATGTTTCTGCTCTTTTAGGCTGAATAGTCCAGTGCGTGGGCAATTATACATCTATTTGATGGATTTGTGTATGTACGTGTGTGAGTTTTGTGTGCTGACCGGCCGTGTCGTGAGTCCACAGGCCCAGTAGACGATGACGGGCTCCCCCATGGCTTCTGTACCGTCGCCTACTCCTCCAGTGACCGCTTCGAAGGCCATTTTTTCCACGGAGAAAAGAATGGAAAGGGCAAATTCTTCTTTTTCGACGGCAGGTGCGAGACCACACGAGGCAACTCGGGGTTAAACATCACTTCCTGATGATTTACAGCACTGTGTTATTTTTGACACTTACACAAGCCTTCTCAGACATGATCATGACTCATATTTCAGATGAGTCAGAGTCTTACACAGACTCACACACACTCACGTACACACACAGACAGCGTCGCTGTTATTGGCGCGGTGTGAGTCTTATGTAATATATCTATATCTATATATATATATATATATATATATATATATATATATATATATATATGTATATGTGTGTGTATGTGTATATATATGTATTTACTGCTAGTCTGGCATTAACTCTTAATCATTCATTACAGGCAGGTCAAGAACCTTTGCTCTGTCTCACACTCACTGACTTCTTTTAAATTTCAGTAATATCCTGATATCATAACTCATCAAGCTGAGCTAAATAACTATATAATAAGGAGTAGTAAGACAAAAGAATGACATACAGTATAATCACACAAGTACTGTGCCCTCCACTAATATCGGGCCCTTTGGCAGTGTAGTATCACATTATATGTAGTATATTGCTGCGGTGTAGTATCGCACAAGTCTGTATCACTGTATAGTTTAAAAATAATTGTAGACATCATCCATGCGTTTTCCGTACCGCTTATCCTACACAGGGTCACTGGGAGATTGGAGCCAATCCCATGGGACTCGGGGTACATCCTGGACGAGGTGACAACCCATCACCATCACAATCGCACACTACGGACAATTCTGGAAATGTCAATCAGCCTAGAATGTACGTCTCTGGCGGGATTCGAACCCTCATCGTAGACATCAGTTCATTTAGTTCTAATAACTGAATAAGAATAGACGAATGTGTGTGTTCTTTGTCATGCACATCCAGTTTGAACACCACAATAGAACAATCACAGTTTTTTTTTCTATTTCACACCGTCATGCCTCCTGTTCCTGGACGTGCACGTCACGAATGGTTTAGTTAAAACGCCTTGTTTTTAAAAAAATCATTTTGCTTTCCCTTGCAGCACTCTAGATGGATCCTATGTGGACGATGTACTTCAGGGCCAGGGTGTGTACACTTACGAGGACGGCGGAGTGCTGTACGGCACCTACGTGGACGGAGAGCTCAACGGTCCCGCTCAGGAGTTCGACCCGGAAGGACGTCTGATCTTCAAGGGCCAGTACAAGGATAACATCCACTATGGCATCTGCTGGATTTACTACCCGGTACGTTTGACTGTGTGTTCGTGCAACGCTTGTAGAGCTTCTGTTTTATCCAGAAGCTATCTATCAGGTCTGACGGTCTATAATCAGACGGTCGTCGTGTGTAGGACCGAGGCTGCGTGGTGGGCGAGGTCAACGAGGACGGGGAGATGACGGGCAAAGCAGTGGCTTACGTTTACCCCGATGGACACACGGCTCTGTACGGGAGCTTTGTGGATGGGGAGCTCATCGAGGCCAGACTGGCCACGCTGACCAATCAGGAGAACGGCAGACCTCACTTCACCGTTCAGCCTGACAGTCAGTAACACCACACTCCCTTCAGCTCTCGTATTTCAGCTCGAAAACACCGAATCTGCAAATTGAATTGTATCCTAATGGAATATTTACCAGTTCGGCCATTTCGAATAGCGCAGACGGCCATTAGGTTCACTAAATCAGGACTATTAACTCACATGAGGTCACCATCAGACTCCTATAGGACACCTTTGAATCCCATTAGACAACCTTCACAAACACGGAATCGTATATCACCTCTTAAATCATCAAGCTCCATTATGTTGTGATATCAGATGATATATAAATCTGAACTAGCTATTACAAACCCCCGGGAACAGCAACCGGTTATTTATTTTATCAACATCTGTATTTTCATAACGTTTATTAATGTCCCGCCTTTAAAGCAGCACCTCGGAGACTCCTACAGGTGTGGTCTTGTTTTGTTTTTGTCCTCGTTGTATTGTTACCTGAGATTAAGCGTTTGCTTCAGTCTTAATTTTCACTAAATGTGGTGTACTGTACCTTCACGTAAACTTTTCATAACCACTAGCATAAATTACCGACTGTATAAACAACTCGAATGGGAATATTACAGTTTGGCTAATGCAAAAATGATTGTAAGTCAGAGCACCTCTTCTAATTTGTATGGCCTGGAAAAAACGATATTGGTTTACTAATATTATTGAAGGAAGGCAGACGTTTACAGCACTACTTGTTAAGACGTTTTCTCTTTGTCCTTGTCTCTCAGGTCCTGTTTACTCCTACGACAAATCCACTTCCTCCTGTATCGCTGCTCACAAAACACTGATCGACCCCTACGAGAGCCAGCGGTTGGTATAATCCAGAACCATCTAAATCTAATGAAACCATATATTATAGTCCAAGATAGATGACTTTTTTTTCAAATATAAATGACCCATTTGTAGGATTTTCACTGTTTTTGTTTTTTTTGCATCTGATTAGTCTAAATATGTGGTCATGGTGGCTTAGTGGTTAGCACATCTGCGATTCCTGCCACGGCCCTGTGTGCATGTAGTTTGCATGCTCTCCCCTGTGCTTTGGGGGTTTCCTCTGGGTACTCCAGTTTCCTCTCCCAGTCCAAAGACATGCCTTGTATGCTGATTAGCGTCTCTAAATTGTCCGTATTGTGTGAACATGTGGGAGTGTGTGTGCAGTTGTGCCCTGTGATGGGTTGGCACCCCGTCCAGGGTGACCCCTGCCTACCCCGTGCCCCGAGTCCTCTGGAATATACTCCAGGCTCCTCACGACCCTGTCGGATAAGTGGTATAGAAAATGGATGGAATGGTTTGTTTATGCATTTACTATGCATTTACTATGCATGTTATATTTGTGTATGTGTGTGTTATATATAGATAGATAGATAGATAGATAGATGGATGGATGGATATAGATAGATATATATAGATATAGATATGATTTATTTATTTTTTCAGTATATTAGTTATTCCTGCATGTTTATCGTTTGAATGGAGACACTTTGCTGATTATTGCGCTTCACACAAGTACACCGTGGATTAAACATACTCCTGGCTATGTGTGTGTTTACGACAGTGTGTACGTGGGGCAGTCGCTGATCTCTGGGGCAGGAGAAGGCCTGTTCGCCAAAACTGACGCAGACGCTGACACAGTCATGGCTTTTTACAATGGAGTACGCATCACACACTCCGAGGTGTGTTTGTGTGCGATTTTATGTCAGCATTCTACATTAAAATTTGTACATTTGACTTGTCAAGAAAGATATAACTATAATATATTAATATAAGTATCTATGAGTGTGTACCTGGGTCTGCAATTAAAATGTTTTGTTGTTGTTGTTGTTGTTGTTGTTTTTGTTTGTTTGTTTTTTTCCCCAAATAGCAGATTGAAAATGAAAACAGCCAAATGCTTATATGTTTTGTCCCCCCCCCAAACATTTAAAGATGCAGTTTGTCATATTTAAAAGTGTCTCTCAACCTGTATTAACCTACATTTAAAATATCAGAAATGATGTTTCGTGGTGAACATTTTAAAAAGAATAAATAAATCAAATCTTTGGAATATTGCGTAGTTTGGATCTCGATTCAGACTTCTATTTCCATTTTTCTAACCCAGAAATGATCTCCACTTTCAGCCAAAGCACAGCCATTTAGCGCTGTCCTTTAAAATGCAATGCACATGTGGTCATCGAGGGTAGGGGGTGATTTGTATTTTCATTACGGTTCTCCTCGCAGGCAGCAGGAGATCTTTAAAAATGACAAACTGCTCCTTTAAATATAATTGTTCTCTACACGTGTACTGATGAGGAGAATGAGTACTGTAATAATGTATCGTATGGTTTGGGTTGCCAGGTCGACGCCCGTGATTGGTCCCTGAACGGGAACACCATTTCGTTAGATGAAGACACAGTGATCGATGTTCCTGAACCCTTTAACCATACAGAGAATTACTGTGCATCGCTTGGACACAAAGCCAATCACTCATTTACCCCCAACTGCAAATACGACCCGTGAGTGTGAAAATGTCTCGTGTGGGAAAATAACGCAGCACGTGTTCAGCACTGTATCCTTAAGCCTCAAAAACATTCCTCTTTGTAGTTTGTTTAGATCTCCAACACGAACGTATGGTGATCGTAGTAACTTGTTAAAATGGTGCCATGACCCAGATTCAGGTGCTGGATTCCCAAGCAGATGTACAATTGTTTGCAAAAGTTTGCATCCCCCAGAGCAAAATCGACAGTAAAACAGCAGCCTGAAAAGATAGCCATGGCTATCTTCATATTTAGAAATTCGGACCCGGTTCTGTCGTCTTTGTCATTCCAGGAATATTCACATTGCTCACGTACATATGGTGTACTGCTTACTGCTTTTGGGTGTAGTATTTCAAATAGAGTCCGAAGCTATTACCGGATATTTCGCTCTTTCGCACCCGTAGCATACTTAATATTGTAATACTTTAATTATGTTCCAATACCCTTGAATCAACCCTGGGATTAGAAACCTTTTGGTTAAATTTACACTATTGTATTAGAAATGATATCTTCACCTTACATTTCTCTCCTTGTCTCTCTTGTTGTTTGTTAGGTTCGTTCATGCTCGCTTTGGTCCAATCAAATGCATCCGAACAATCCGAGCGGTTCAAAAAGACGAGGAACTCACAGTCGCTTACGGTTACGACCATGAACCTTCTGGGAAATCGGGTCCAGAGGCTCCAGACTGGTACAAACAGGAGCTACGTGAGTTTCAGGAAAGAGAAGCTGAAAGAAGAGTTAAGGACTCTTATTAACCCCACCCCCTTCCAAAAAAAACAAAACAAAACAAAGAACAACACCTAAATCTGCCTCTTTTACTGTCTTGCTCTTAGCTAAACAACTGTGTCTTTAATACTTCATCGTAATAGTATCATCATAACCTACTCTATTTATCATTCTCGACGGATTGGACGAGAAATGCTCGGCTTTTGCAGTATCTTGTTCTATAATATGAAGGTGCTACGACGTGTACAGATCTCAACACCTGTATCTGTCATGAATGCAGTAATATATCAAGCGACCGAAGCACAGCATGATGTGACTTATGACTCATCTGAAGTGAGAACTATGCACTACCGAACCCAGCAGGTGTTCTTTGTTGCTACGCGAACCTCTACAAGCACCGGCAATCTAGTCCATTAGTATGCGGTTTAACCCTCCCATAGCTATCGCCGTCGCAGTTTGTGTTTCAAACCCTCGCAGTGCAGTTATTACAGTTAGCATTGTCTCCTCAGTCTACCTGCACCGAGAGTGAACCGCAACACTAGATTCTACTTATTCTACTTTCAGAACAGTATTAGAACTGCTCATGCACTGTAAATGTTTCATTTGAAACCTTTTTGTTTTAAATCAGTAAGAGGAAAAGTGTGAAAGTGCGTTATGTGTGTGTGTGTGTTTGTGTGGGTGAGAGAGAGAGAGACAGTGGAATGAGTAGCAGATCACAATAAGAAATTAATTCAGGTCTTTGATATGTAGAATCTCTAATCCAGGATTTATCAATAAAACATTAAAACCTGACTGTCACTGTTTTCCTTTTATAGTAATGTAAGTATTACATGTGCATGTGGGAACGCCACGCTGATGAGAGAGATCAGAGGAGAGCCGTCAGACCGGTTCGAGCTGACAGGAAGTCTACTGTAATTTAAACAACCAGTCTTGACAACCGTGGTGAGCAGAAAAGCATCTCAGAACACACCACACATTGATCCTTGAGGTGGATGGGCTTGTTGTGGATAAAACAAGCTGGTGTTGTTTTATCCACAACAAGCTCACGGCTGGTGTGTTTTTTCTATCTCCAACTGGGCTCAGAGGTAGATGTGAGTATTGGCTTCTAAGTTGAGTTTTAAATGTTTTTGGGTAATAGGCTAAATTCGAGCCAACAGGCTACAGTGGCAGAAGACCACATCGGGTTGCATTCCCGTCAGCCGAACATTAATTGAGGAGCTGCTGAAGACCAGCACTACGAGAACTAAAGATCACAAGATCATCTGCATACATAATATGCTTCAGAATAATATTTCCACAGATCATCGACAGATCATCATTTCGATAACATTTCGACAGATCATCAATAAAGAGATTAAAGAGAACTGGGGTCAAAATCCCTCCTTGCCTAAACACCATTGCTGACCCCAAAAGGAGGCTGAAACTTTACAGCCCCGTTTTACTTGCATGCTCGTATCAGTATACACGTAATCCAGAATCCTCACAATGTATTTATGCACCAATCTTAGTCTCATTAAAGTCACAGAGATCACACTTTTTCAGGGTGGTGGTGGTTTTTTCTTCAGTTACTGTGGCAACAGATGGGCTACAGTTCATACATATATATACCTATGTGGCCAGGTGTATCTGATAAAATCCGAACAAAGGCTCTTTCTAGTGTAACATAATATTAAAATAAGTATTTCTTTATAGCAAGTCCATAATTTATTGTCTTTTTGTTATAAAGAACAAACAGAAGCCACAATTTAGCGTAACGCTAATTCATTTGAATAGGACTTAACTAATACTACGAGTCAGTCTAGCCCCGCCCTCTCTGACAGCCGACAATCGAGGGCGTGGCCTGGATACAGCACCTGCACGGCTTACAGGTCAGCGGCACGCGCTGGACTCCGGAAGTGACGAGACGTCCAGGAGAGAAGAAGTGAAGGTAAATTCTGTGCGTGTTTTAATTTTGTTGTTGTTGTTGTTGTTGTTGTTGTATCCATAGTGTGTATTCAGCATCACATCCTCATCTTTCGGCTGTAATTTCGCTGTGAGACGTTAAACGAAGCGGAACTTATATTGGTGTTTAGTAATGTTCCCGTTTAAACGCGTTAATGCGCACTATAAGACCGGTTCAAGTGCACTTCATATACTGTACAAGTGGAACTGAGTATACTTTTATATATTTTTACTAATTAGAGGGGTTTTTTTTAAGATAAAAAGCTTGAGAGATTTAATTATCTTAATCTCATCAAAACCTTAAGCAAATATAAATTTTCAGATAAATAGGAGAGACAATAAACTGAGGAAAGCAGCTGTAGTCTCTTAAGATGCCTCTCATCCACTTTATATATTTATATATTTATGTATATACCTTTTGTGTGTGTGTGGTGTGTGTGCGCGCGGTGTGTGCGCGCGCGCGCGCGTGCAGCACATAATATGTAAAAACATTAGTGTAAAATGATTTGTCTTTGTTTTTTTGTTGTTGTTTTTTTTTAATGGTAATGATAATAAAAAAGAGGGATTAATTTTTTTTTTTTTTTACATTTAGTTGTTTATTTAGTCCTGCCCTGAATAAACTATTTCAAATAACAGATGTTTACATATAGTCCACCAGATACAATAATAACTAAATTTACACAAATGAACCAGTTCAAAAGTTTACACACACTCGATTCTTTATACCGTGTGTCGTTACCTGGATGATCGACGTGATGTGTTTACGTTTTGTGGTAGCTGACGAGTCCCTTGTTTGTCCTGAGCAGTTAAACCGCCCGCTGTTCTTCAGGAAAATCCTCCAGGTCCGGCACTTTCTTTACTTTTCCAGCATCTTCTGCATATTTGACCGCTTTCCTTTAAACAGCGACTATATGATGTCGAGATCCGTCTTTTCACACCGAGGACGACTGAGGGACTCGACTCATACACGACTATTACACAAGGTGCAAACGTTCACAGATGCTCGATAAGATAACACGATACATTAAGAGCCGGTGGGGGATGGGGCGGGGGTGTATAAACTTTTGAACAGGATGATAAATAGGTAAATTGTTATTATTTTGTCTTCTGGGAAACATGTAAATATCTATGTAGCTTCTAAATGGAAAAAAATATGTTTAAGCAAAGTATGAATAATGTCCACCGATCGTTTTGTTCAGAAGTTTACACCCCCCTTGTGTGTTTCTGAAGACCCATAATCATGGAGCGCTACAGGCACTTCATACTGAACCAGAAGCTGGCGGTCGTGTGGGGCGTTCTGCAGGTGGCCTGCGCCGGCTTGTGTGTCGTGTGTGGGTTTATAGATGCGGTTTTCCGTATGGACACGACCCTCAGCGAAACCAGAGCTCCTCTGTGGGCTGGACTGGTGAGCAAGACTGTCTGGTCACTTGTTAATTAGTCATATACTCGATATCACTGCATATCTTCATTATGAATCATTAACAGGATGTTTGCTTTCTTTTTTGGTGGGACTTAGTACCTGTGCTTCTTTATCATTCTCTTAGATCATGGCTATCCCTGGCGCGCTCGCACTTTTTGCCTCACAAAGGAAAAACCCCACGCTGGTCAGTTTCAGATTTGTATCATTATGGGCATTTTGGTGTATATAAAGTTTGGTGATATTCTTGCACCAGAACATCCACCACACACCAGATATTAGTGGAGAGGAGAGAGTGATGTAGCCAATTCAGAGATTATTAGGGAGCCATGATAGAGAAGGACAAATGGGGGAATTTCACAGAGGTCCTGACTCTAAATTAAGTAAATACTATGCTGCTGTGATTTAAAAAATAGTTTGAGACCAAAAGATGAATATGAGATGATGGATCAGAATTCCAGCTTTTAATTCCTCATATATTCAGCTAGATGTGTTAAACAACTTGGCACCTTTTCTTGGAACCCAGCCATTTTTCAAGCGATCAAAAATATTTGAGCATGTGGCTGATACAGTAGGTGTTTCATGCTGATGTAGCCTGCAGAATGGGGCGTGGCTGCACTTTCTGGAGTTAAGAGTTAGGGGTCAAGGTTAAGGGTTGAGTTAGGGGTAGGGCATCGACGTCATTACATTGCCACTAACCAGTGAGACCAATTATGGGTGGAGCGACGCATGTAGCCCCGCCCCGTTCTGCAGGCTGCAGCCAGGACCTTCTCGGTGTGCCCTGTTAAATTGAATGTTTAAAGAATTAATATCTCTGAGTGTCTACTCCTGGCTTGAGCTCAAGGTTTCACCTGTGAAGACTGCATTTGTTCTTAAAAAGGATAAACCAACATGAAGACCAGAGAGCCGTCTACGGCAGAAAAGCCAGCCATTTTGAAGCTGAGAAATAGCTTCTATTTATCTTTTGATCTCGAACTCAAATATCTTCAATGTATAGCGAGAAAGAATAGAATTGACCTTGCTGTTCCAATACTTTTGGAGGGGGGTGTATGCATTAGCTACAAACTATTAGGTCAGCGTATACACACAGACGTGCCGCAGTTTCCGTCTAGCGGTGGCTAATGATTTATTTTAGCTGTAGTAATCACACACACACACACACGTACAGGTGACGTAGATAGAAACAGTCTTGAAACGTGCCAGAGTATCCCTTTAATGCTCTTGGATTAATGCTTTGACCTTAATACAAATGCGATCGCTTGAATGTATGTTTTTGCCCACGTGTTTTCCTTAAGGTTAACGTCATGATTGTTTCATCTGTCATCTCTCACGTCGCCACCGTGATCGTATTCGTTTACGCCGGCGTGACGCTCAGCTACGGCGAGGAAGACGACGAACTTTTCCACCCCCGTCACATCACTGAAGTGGTACAGCCTTCCCTGCATCACACCGACTCTACCTTGTGTGTTCTGTACACATGGTTACTTGATCGCTCTCTCCGAGTAAGAGTGTTCTCTGTGTGTGTGTGTGTGTGTGTGTGTGTGTGTGTCCTGTGCAGAAGTTTGTGCTGAGCCGCTTGGTGAAGGCAGCGAACAGCACCATGGTGCTCGCTGGAGTCGGCTCGTTCATCTTCTCCTCCCTCATCGCGTATACAGGGTGTCGCAGTCTGCCGCTCTGTGGCTGCTATGATTCAGTCACAGGCATGGTGAGCGCACACACACACACACACACACACACACACACACAATATCTGAAGATTTTCAGACGTCCAGGAAAGACAGTGTGTTGGGACGCATTGGCGAACCTTGAAGATGTTTCTTTACTTGCTCAGTGCATTGCTTTAGTGCATGAGTGTTGATTCCTGAGTGTTGCACAGTGTGACGAATTTTCTCAGATGTTTGTGAACCACCTCCAACCGATAAAAGCTAAAGTATATGCCCCCTCAGTTTGAAATTCCTACTCATCAACATGGGGTAGTCTACGAGTTCCTTCCCTGTTTAACAGTCAGTGACGTCAAAATGGCCGCTCACAGCATCGGAAGTAAACCGAGTAGCACGTCTTACTTTTCTCACCTTTACCACTTGAGATATACTGTGTAATATAATCGCTTTAGATCAATCAGCATGGAGAGATATACAGTGGTGCTTGAAAGTTTGTGAACCCTAGAAGTTTTCTAGTCCTAAAAGTAGACGAGGTAAAAATTTTCTACTTTGGACATTTATTTATTTACTGGACATGGAGATTGCTGAGGACGGTGACGCTGGAAGTACCATGGAAATAGTTTTGGACCTCAGTTTCACATGGATAATTCTCGCAGTGGTTGCTAGGACTACGGTTGCTGCTCTGGTCTTAGGGCTGCAGTTACCGCATGCAGTTTTGGACTCGGGGTCTCCTTTAGTGAACAGAGGATCAGGGTAAAGTCTGCCACAAGGGTTCACAGACTTTCAAGCACCATTGTATTAGCGTGTTGAATCTAAAACAATGACTATATATATATATATATATATATATATATATATATATATATATATATATATATATATATATATATATATATATATATACATACAGTTTGCTGTTTTGAGGAGGAAATTATAGATCAGTTCTCACAGTTAGCTGGCTAGCTTGTTGAAAAAAACATAAACATGGAGGTGGCTGTGTTCAGTTTGGGGGTTTGGGGGGAAAATGAAATCATTCCAACTGGCGTATTACCAGTTACAAGGAAAGTCGAATACAGCATTAGATCTTTACCACCTCAGGATTATAAGGTATCTGGGTTTGAACCTAGAAAGATTCAGGGGTTTTTTTAACCTAGAAAGACGTGTGTGTGTGTGTGTGTGTGTGTGTTTTTTAATAGGAGATGCTTGTTACTCAGAATGACCCGAGTGCTTCCGGTGAACTGGTCTGCTCATGGCATGGTGAGACGTGTGTGTGTGTGTGTGTGAGAGAGAGATAAAAATAAAGTTCAACGAGCTTAAAAAAAAAAAGAGTAAATCAAAATGAGTAGAATATCATTAGAATATTTTATTAAAAAGCTATAAGGTGTAAGACAATGAAAAGAAAGTACTTAAAATAAATTGTATTAAATAATGATTTTTAAATGTCATATATTATATGATTAATAATCAAATAGTCAATTTAATTGTAAAATAAGTATTTGATATGGATTTTATCGTACCATTGTTTGATAATGTTTTTGTCGTCAACTCGGTATTTTGTTGGGAAGTAAATCTGGGCCGTGTCTGAAGATGACGTTAACGATAAAGATCGGTATTAAAGCGGTGCTGGTGGATTTCTCCTGAGACGCTGCTGTGTGTCGTGCAGGTGGAGACGAGCGGCTGTTTAACTCGCCCGTGTCGTTTATGGAGCGCTGCCCCGAACAGGAACAGGAACTCTCTGTACTTCCTCCATACAGCAGACTCACGTAGGCACCGAAGTGCGCACTCCTGAGTGGACACTCGCTGTAAACACTCGCGCCGTTCACTCTCCGTGGATTTTCGAGCGCTCGGTAAGAACCCTGAAGAGAAGAAGCTCCTGAATATCCAGTTCCATGTTTCCTTGCACTTTCCTTTCTACCGACTGAAGCTCTTACGTGCCATGTTAAACCTATGCACTGTGTTTTTATCATTTTTAATTTATCACAAAATGCCTGTATATATTGTGAAATAAACAACTAATTTTTAATAAATAGTTTTTACACAGCTTCGAGCCATGAAGCCTTTTTCCTCACAGGAACATTCCGGATCATTTTTCTGCACTCTTCTTTTTCTTAAACAGAATTCACCGTGTATACAGATGTAGTCGTTAACAAAGTGGCAAAAAAAAAAAGTGTTTTTTTTTTTTTTTTTTTTTTGGACTTTTTTACTTTCACACACAGCTCTACATGAAAGGTTATATTTGAGGGGGGAGGGAACCCTAACAGGTGCACTTTAAAGATTGAAATCACAACAAATGTATGTGAAGAGCGCTTTATTCCATCTGTTAAAAAAACAAAACAAAACAAGCAACGTTCCTTGAAAACACCAAAAACAAAAAAATGACAATAATCCAGTTTCAGACTTTATTCTTTCGGTTTGTCCCACGGCGGAGAAATCAGACACGTGACCGGGATGTAACGGCGAAACTGGCCGATTGTCGGATGTGTATGACGTGACGATGTAGAGGCATTGAACTGAACAACGCCGTGAGGGTTTGTCCGACCAGACGACATTGAAACACAAATGTATATGTATATATAAACATCCTGAGAAACAAAATCATCCCAGAGGACGTGAGAGGCCTGGTTTCCTGTTAGGATTTTCTCTTTTTTTTTTAGGCACAGAAATGATATTAAAATGATTTTTGATATTAAAACCACTTTTGGCAAAACATAATGCAAACACGTTCACCACAACACCCAACCCGGTCTCCCCGAAGCATCCCGGCACCCAACCCGGTCTCCCCGAAGCATCCCGACACCCAACCCGGTCTCCCCGAAGCATCCCGACACCCAACCCGGTCTCCCCGAAGCATCCCGACACCCAACCCGGTCTCCCCGAAGCACCATGACACCCAACCCGGTCTCCCCGAAGCATCCCGACACCCAACCCGGTCTCCCCGAAGCACCACGACGTCAAGATTGTCTTCACTGCTAAACATCATGGTTGTGTTTTTTCCCCTCCCCATTACGATAATCCTACAGTTGAGCCCACAAGAAAAGTTTGCACACCCTTACAATGAAACAGATATCTTAAGCGTATCAGGTTTTACAGAATTTAAAAAAAAAAAAAAAAACGTGCGTGATAACGCGTATATATTAATCGTGAAGCCAATCGAAATATCGATATTTTAACATGTTATTTAAGTCTCTTATTCGGTTATAAGTCTGTTATTTAAGTCTCTTAAAACTGTTAATAACTTCCAACTTGTGGCTTCCAGATTTTTAGCTTTTAGGTCCTCTCGCTTGTAAATTTTGGCCCCTTGAAGCCCGTTCCTGGTGCGTTCTTCCTTACACCTCACCTTCGACCTGTTCTCATTGACCTTCGCTATGATCACATGCTGCCTTCGGAGAATCAGGACGAACACGCTTATGGCAAAACCTTTAAAAAAATAAAAACAAAGCAGTACATTTTCGAAATAATTCTGTTCCAGATCACTCGTCTAATCTCATTAACAATGACATTTGTTGTAAGAGTGTTAGATCTGACATTTTATTTATTGTATGCCTATTAAACCTTTTTTTTTTTTTTTGTGGTCAAAATCCTTCCTCTCATAGCCGTTAACAAGGTGCTTGTCTAATAATATAACGTGCAAAGTTGATAGATTTGATTTCGCATCTATTAAGGAATTCTCTGTACATCTCGAAGGCGAATCTTTCAGGCGGGAAAATTCGAGTTGAAATGAGAACACAGAGATCACGAGATAAGCAATAAGAGACTCGATCGTTCCATTCACGCGTCGATTGATTGGCTTGTTATTGTTAGCGATTTTTCATTTCGATCGACATCTAATAGCGCACTCTGTTCAGTCCGTACAGATTTTCGCTGAGTTTCTTGTGCTTCTTATTTTGCATAAAACTACTCGAATCGGCGCGATCGCACGAGATTGTTCTGCGCGCTCTTTCGCACCGAAAGTCGGTAAACGAGAACGTTTATCTGTACTCGCGTGAATCGGAGAGGGTTTCGGCCGGACGCGCGTTTTGACGACACGTCTCGGCCTGAACCTGCGGAAAATCCCGACGCTCCTACGAATATGGCGTTTGAGTTTTGCGTTCGTTTTAGCGACCGCGGAATCCCCGAGTCTCCCGTTCTCTACTGTTTGTGGATCGGTCGTAAAACAGAGGTCCTTTTTGTAAATACTGGAACCCATAACCAGTGAGGTGGTGTGCAAACTTTCACCCATGCCTCGTTGAACACACGCTGCATTTCCTTTGCACCACAAAACAAACGTGGATGCTCTTGGCAGTCAGAGAGACGTCGCCGTTCACTCACAGAAGAGCAGTAAAGCATTCGAGACTGAAGAATTAACCACGTTGAAAATGTCCACGCCTGAACGCTTTCTTAAGCGCGCGCCACAGGACCTGCTGCGGCTGGGAGGGGGTTAAGCCACGATTCAAATCAGGCATGCATGTTGGCCTGATTTACAACACACACACACACACACACACACACTCACATTTGCTGTCTTAGTCATCCTGAAAGGTTGCAGGCTGTGTGAGTGAGACGCTGATACTTTATCCTTCTGCCATAGTAATACGAGAACATCATGCACACAGTAAACGCAGTGTGTTATACACACACACACACACACACACACACACACACACGAGTCCTGCGCCACACGTTACAGCTCCGAAGTCAGCATACAACACACGGCATTTATCTTTCCTTGGCCTTTAGTAGCTTTAAAATAAAATAAAATAAAATAAACACTTTGTATGAGCATGTTTTTCTAAACAGCCAGCTAAATGTCTTCTGATTTCCTATAGCTAGCATTCTAGCCCCGCCCCACTGTCGCTATGGTTACGGCATTATTTCATCGTGCTCTCTTCTTCTCGTTTAAACGTTTAAAACATTTCCCATGCGCTGTAGGATCTAGTCTTATAAATCCCTCACTCCTGTCCGAATCGTCGTTACTCCTTCGCGGAATAAAATAAAAATAAATTCATAAATGATCGTTGTGTGGGGTTCGTTCCGACTACTGCACCGTTAGTCAGAAGCCCACTTTGGTAGTACTTTTTGTTGTTGTTTTTTTTGTTTTTTTTTTAAAAGTTGATGCTAAGTATAATTTCGGCATACAAAAACCTAGCCGAGTCTCTTCATGGTAAGTTTAGCAAGGAAAATTGTTGAGTACAAGTTCAAATCTCGTTCAAGAATACGTGATTTAGGAACGCAAACTGAGGAAATGGAAATATCGATGCCAAGCAATATATAGCGATGACTATTCAAATATTGCTTCGAACAATATATAAAGGCGATGTCAAGAACGCGTTCCCGTAGATCCAGCCAGCCATCATCGGTGAGCCTGGAGCCGATCCCGAGGCGGGGGACACCCACGACGGGGTGCCAATCCATCACAGGGCACAATCACACGCCCGTTCACACGCTACGGACAATTTGGAAACGCTCATCAGCCTACAACGCACGTCTTTGGACTGGAGGACTAACACGGAGTACACGGAGGAAACCCCCGAAGCACGGCGAGATGATTAGCCTCCAGATATTTTTCGACCTTGCCCTGACCTTGACCCTGAATCTAATCAGCTCGTCTGCCGGTTTTCCAACAAAACAATTATCCGTTATCGCTTATACGTCACACTAACGTACAATCTTGGACGACGGGACGGACGAACATAAGCGCTTAGCGGCTTAAACACGACCGTGTAACTACACTTAGCATCAGCTCCTAAAAAAAAAAAAAAAAAAGCCAGAAAAATCTTCCATAACGGCGAATACAAGAGCGAAAACCTGTTAAATGTCAACACAAACTTGGTTTAATGCTTTACAATCACTAGCATTGATTACATTTCTTCACTGGATCTACGTTATACTGCGTCTTGCTATAAAAAAAAAAAATAAAAAAAAGAAGGGGAGGGGTTGCGTTGCCAGGTAATGGGAAAGACTTCTTGTATTCGTGTATTTCTCTATTGAAGAAGCAGCTTAGAAGTGCATTAGTTTTTCATCAGTCCCATTTGGAAAGCAGCACAGGGACATCTGCTCACGTTTTCATCCCTCAGAATAATAATAATAATAATAATAATAATAATAATAATAATAAGCCGCAGAGGGTCAGTGAGAATGGAGATGTAGTAAATATCGTGATCGGTGATGTACATCGTCACACGGGACACCGAGAACGTACTGTAGGTGCTATGCGTCGCATGAATCTTTTCACATTCTTGTTAAAATTCCCAAATAATTTATGAGTGATTATTATTATTATTATTATTATTATTATTACTGAGCTCTGTTCTACTGCACTGCACAGCACCTACACACGGCAATATCATCTCCACAGGAGGAGGCGTTATGACGAACGATACGACAATTAGATGCGACTGTCGTTTATCTTTTTTTCTTTATTTTTTTTTTGTGGCGCAAAACAACACCGAAAGCTGAACCGGTTTCCGGTAATTACAGACACGCACTTTCACTGTACGGTGATATGAAACGATGAGACCGAGGTGCTCTGAGCTGAATGACGAGCGCCGGCAACGAAACATCTAGAAGGTAAACCTTGACGTGATGAACGTTTACGATCGGGTACATTAAGTTTGCGCATTGCGTAAGCACAGTTATTCTCCTAGTGCAGTGGTCTCAAGGGTTACAGTACGAAGAAGAAGAAGAAGAAGAAGAAGAAGAAGAAGAAATTCTGGCAAACACCTACGCTACCTTCTGTCATAACCGCTTGAGCGTAATCTTATCGTATGTGTGTTCGCATGCTTGTATCGGCGAGTCTCTTCTCTCTTGAGCGTCTAATAATCCGAGTAATAAAAGTACGACGTTATTCAGCTTTAAAGAAGAAACACAGCCTTAAAGTCTAATAAGCAGAGTAAATTTTTTTTTTTTTTTTTATGGCATCTCTCGTGTCATTAAAATATAGAATATAACTCATGTCTGGATCTGAATCACACTCGAGTTAAGGATTTCCAGGAGCACAGGAACATGTGTAGGGTTCGGTATACACGCTGCAGTGTTTAGTGTCGCGATCACGCCTAGGAGGCAGTTTATCAGCCTCTAATCCCGTCGTCCTTGTCAGCCGATCCGTCCGTTTTGCGACCTCTGCCGTCACGAACACTTTGGAGATTTCGAATCTTTTAAACCTGCTACCCTTTTAGTCGTCTAGTAGTAAATTCAGACCGATCTAGCCCCGCCTCTGTCTCACTAGCTCCTCCAGCAGTTGCAGCCCCAGTTCCCACGCTGCTCCTCGTCCTGATCTTGCCCCCTCAGCGTGACCGTGTTGGCCGGCTGACTCAGCACCAGCGGCTTCTGCGACTTCAGCTTGTGCGCCACCGTCATGAAGATGGCCTCCACGTGGTCGCTGTCGTTGGTCCCGCCCTGCGGGTTCTTCGCCGAGGTCTCGAACAGAGGCATGGAGTGGGCGTCGGCGAACTGCTGGGCCAGCTCCGTGCTCACCTGAGCGGCGTGGCGCAGGTCGCATTTGTTGCCCACCAGGATCCGGGGCACCTCGTGGCCGAGCGCGTGCTGCCGGCACTCCTCGATCCACGCCGGGAGGCTGCGGAAACTCGCCGCGCTCGTCACGTCGTACACAAACACCACGGCGTGCACGTTTCTGTAGTAGTGCTGCACCATGCTCTTACGGAAACGCTCCTGACCCGCCGTGTCCCACAGCTGGACCTGGAAGAGGGAGCGAATGGGAGAGAGAGAGAGAAACACAATGAAAGGACGTAAATACATTTCTCACACCAACGAGAGCTCCGGCAGAACGGCAGAAATTGAGGAGGAGTCGGATAAACATCTTAAAATTTGTTTTCGCGCTGTTTATTGCACAGAAGGTTCACAAAAAAACATCATTATTTCATTTTCAGATGACTCGCATATACCCACTTTCATCTGACTCGCCCTCGGGTCGTATAATAGAAAAACACAGAGTAGAATAAAATAGTGCATAGAAGTAAATAGAACTGAATAGAATAGAAAATGACGAAAGAGAAATGCAGGATATAATAAAAATAATAATACAAAAAAAAAAAGAGGACAGAACAAAGTAGAACCGGAAAGAATCCGATAGAATAAAGCAGAACAAAATAGCAGAAGAGAGTATATAGTAGAATAGAACTAAATAGAACAGAGGAAAATAAAAAAGAACAGAACAGAGTTGTATGGAATAGAAAAGAGAGAGAGAGCGTGTGTGTGTGAGAGAGAGAGAGAGAGAGAGAGAGAGTGGGTGGGAATTAGAGACGGAAATGGCAGAGAGAGAGAGTGTGTGAGTGGGAAAGAGAGCAGTAGACAAAGAGTGATTTTGTGTGAGAGGAAAAGGGAAAGAGAGAGAGAGAGAAAGAGAGAAAACGAGAGGGGGGAGTAGGGGTAAAGATACTGTAGTGATACAGAGGGAGTTGGAAGATATAACGATAGACACACAGGGTGAAAGAGGAAGAGGCTTCAGACAGCAGAGAGACAGATGGAGAGAACCACAATATAGTGATGCAGAATGGAGAGAGAGAGAGAAAGAGTGAGAGAGTGAGGGTGTGAGTGAGTGAGTGAGTGAGAGGGAGTGAGAGAGGGAGTAACAGTGACCACGCTGGGTTTCTATCAGTACCGATCCGATCCTAACATTCCCACAGTGACCACACTGGGTCTCTATCAGTACCGATCCGATCCTAATATCCCCACAGTGACCACGCTGGGTCTCTATCAGTACCGATCCGATCCCGACATCCCCACAGTGACTACGCTGGGTCTCTATCAGTACCGATCCGATCCCGACATCCCCACAGTGACTACGCTGGGTCTCTATCAGTACCGATCCGATCCCGACATCCCCACAGTGACTACGCTGGGTCTCTATCAGTACCTATCCGATCCCGACATCCCCACAGTGAACACGCTGGGTCTCTATCAGTACCAATCCGATCCCGACATCCCCACAGTGACTACGCTGGGTCTCTATCAGTACCGATCCGATCCCGACATCCCCACAGTGACTACGCTGGGTCTCTATCAGTACCGATCCGATCCCGACATCCCCACAGTGACCACGCTGGGTCTCTATCAGTACCGATCCGATCCCGACATCCCCACAGTGACCACGCTGGGTCTCTATCAGTACCGATCCGATCCCGACATCCCCACAGTGACCACACTGGGTCTCTATCAGTACCGATCCGATCCTAATATCCCCACAGTGACCACACTGGGTCTCTATCAGTACCGTCCGATCCTAATATCTGATCTCTGATATCAAATCCGATCTCATCTGAACCGGTCCGGCGTTTAAACCCCTCCACCCCCCATCTCAGCCCTGATACTGATATCACTATTTCTAGTTTGGATTTGACATTGGAGCGGTGAACATGTTTAAATCTAAGCTGATTTATAAATTATATAATCAGATAACGATACTTTTTTTTTTTTTAAATTAGACTGTTGTATCCCTGACATAAATGCCTAAACAGATGAATATTGTGACTCTGTGATGTGATGGAGAGATTGTGTATGTAAATATGCAATAAATAAAATTATAACAGCAATAACTAAATAAATAAATAAACATGATTAAAGGTTAATAGATGACCTGGATCTAGTAACCTGCATAACAAAACATTGCATCACACCTACTACTAAGGGTTGCGTCATAGGTACAGCGACTAAGGGGTTGCGTCAAAGGTACAGCGACTAAGGGGTTACGTCATAGGTACAGCGACTAAGGGGTTACGTCATAGGTACAGCGACTAAGGGGTTACGTCATTGCCATAGCAATGTGCTTCCTTTCCCAATGCTGTGTTACTGTGTAAGATCCGATCTGTCCTCTCACCTTGATCTTTTCTCCGTCGATCTCGATAAGCTTCTCTCGGAAGTCCACCCCGATGGTGGCCTCGGTTTTGTCCGGGAACTTACCGGCGCAGAAGCGGTATGTGAGGCAGGTCTTTCCCACCCCGGAGTCTCCGATCACTATGATCTTAAAGATCCGGGTGCGGGGAGGAGGCAGTGTGGAGCTGGTCAGAGAGCTGCTGAACTCCAGAGAAGACTCCATATCTGCCATCTTCACTCTGTGTGTGTGTGTGTGTGTGTGTGTGTGTGTGTGTGTGTGTGTGTGTGTGTGTGTGTGTGTGAGTTTAATCAGAGATAACAGATAACAGCAGCATGTATGTGTATACAGATGCTCCAACCCTAGCTAGCTGAGTCACTGTAACCCAGAGCAACAAGCAAAACTAAATCAAATCATTTATATTATTGATATCTTATCCTCTTTCTTACATATACTCCTGTCCGGATTAGACTCACTCCATATTTCTGACCCCTCTCTCTCTCCCCTGCACTGCTGCTCCTGCTGCTGCACTGTTTTGGTTTTCATCCACGTACTGACCCAGCGCAAAATCTCGCGAGATTTGCTGTTTGATTTGTTTTTTTATGACGCAGTGGAGTGACATCGCGCGGAAATCTCGCGAGATTTTATATAGCAGAGTTTCTCTGATAAGAAGATCACATATGATATGATGTACACTACCGGTCAAAAGTTTAGACACACTCATTCTTTATTTATGTATAATTTTTTATTTTTTCCTCAACATTTTTAGAATAATAAGAATAAAGTCATCAAAACGTCATCTGGACTAACATAAACGGAGCTATTGGAATTATGTTGTGATAAATAAAAAAGTAATAATAAAAAAATCTAAATAATTTTAGTATTTTATCATCTTCAAAGTAGACTAGAATTTCCAGAAATGTATTTTTGGCATTTCGTTCGTTTAAAATTCTTGGCATTTCGTTCTTTTTTTTGTAAATAAAACGTTAGTTTTCTAATGAAAGAAATGTTGGCGCGGTTATATTTTTGTCCACGACACAGATTTCACACATTTAATCATACACCTTCCGATCAAAAGGTTTTTAAGGTCATGAGAAACATAGTGTCCACAAACTTTTGACTGGTAGTGTGTATTATCTAAAATATTACATATTATATAAGTAGTGGGTAGTAGAGTACATATTATATATATATAGTGGTTAGCATGTTCGCCTCACACCTCCAGGGTCAGGGGTTCGATTCCCACCGTGGCCCTGTGTGTGCGGAGTGTGCATGTTCTCCCCGTGCTGCGGGGGTTTCCTCCGGGTACTCCGGTTTCCTCCCCCAGTCCAAACACATGCATGGTAGGCTGATTGTCCAAAGTGTCCGTAGTGTATGAATGGGTGTGTGAGTGTGTATGTGATTGTGCCCTGTGATGGATTGGCACCCTGTCCAGGGTGTACCCCGCCTTGTGCCCGATGCTCCCTGGGATAGGCTCCAGGTTTCCCCGTGACCCTGAAAAGGATAAGCGGTATAGAAGATGGATGGATGGATTATTGTTGTTGTTATACTAATTAAAATAGTTCAAATAAATACATTACGATATACACTGATCAGCCATAACATTAAAACTACTGAGAGGTGAAGTGAATAACTTTTTGATTTTGTCACTACAGTGGCACCTGTCGAGAGGTGGGGTGTATTTATGAGGGAGGAAGTGATCAGTCAGTTCTCAAAGTCGATGTGATGGAAGCAGGAAAAATGGGCGAGCGTAAGGATCTGACTGAGTGACTTTTACAAGAGCCAAATTGTGATGGTTAGACGACTGAATCAGAGCGTCTACAAAACAGCAGGTTCCTGGTACGCAGTGATTAGTACCTACAAAAAGTGCAAAAATTGTCCAGAAATGGTTTGAAGAACATGACAAAGAGTTCAAGGTGATGACTTGGCCTCCAAATTCCCCAGATCTCAATCCAATCCAAGTCCGATCCACGGAGGCCCGACGTCGCATCTTACAGGCATCTCCTACTAACGTCTCGGTGCCAGATACAACAGCACACCTTCAGAGGTCTTGTGGAGTCCATGTCACGACGGGTCAGAGCCGTTCTGGTGGCACAAGGAGGACCTACACAACATTACACAGGTGGTTTTAATATTATGGCTGATCAATGTACAATATACATTTAGGATTTTTTTTTTTTCTTCTGTTCTGTGACTATTATTTCCATTGTTAAATATATCAATTTAAAAAAAAAGTTAATAAACCTTTAAAACATGGTCTGCAGAGTGCATTTTTAAATAATGTATAATAAAACAAAACATTAAAAAGACAATGTTTAAAATATTTAGGATGGTTATACAGTCACATATGAGTTCAAGCAGAATAGCATTTCACACTGCTATTCTCATGCTTCATATTAAGCACTTGGCTTACAGAACATATTTTATTCCATGAACATTAATTTTGTAAGTAATTTAAAAAAAAATTCTGCTTCTCTATAGCATTTGAATGTATAAAACATGAACTGGCCCCCAATCCCCAACCTCAACCTGAAATGTACATGCTGTCTATAAAGATTTAAATCAGTGTTAAACAATTAAATAAGGTTGTTTTTTTTTTGTTTTTTTTTTTTAATGGAGTCAGTTGTTTTTGCTCATGTTTGGTTTGTCAGTTTTTTTTTCCCAGCCAGAAGTGCAATGACCCTTACCAAAGTCCAACTTAAGTGGAACCGAGTGTCTGAAGAGAATGCTGGTAAGTCTTTAGGAACAGCATTTTTAATAATAAAAAATAAAGGCATAAAATACGCTGCATGTTTGTGACCTAAAACGAACAGTATGTTAACATGGCAGTATTATTACTAAACCATTGGTCAAACCCGAGTCCTCTTCACTTCGGCACACAGGTACCATACAACGTAGAAGTGGAGCCTCCACCTCCGGGGCTGCAGACAGAGTTTGAGACCCTCTTAAGCACTGAAGTTCTGCAGTTCCTGTCAGATCTGTGCTGCAGATTCCAACCAGAGGTGGACAAGGTAAAGAGGTGAAAAACAAAACGTTGGCAGTATCAGTGGTATTACACTCCACATTCCACAGTTCAAGGAGTATACTCTCTGGAGTGTATACAATTCTCCATTTTGTTACACGTCAGGTCCTGAAGATGAGAATCCTGCGAAAGGTTCAGTTGGATCTCAGCGAAGAGCTGCCGGGTTTCACGGAGGACACGGCTCACATCCGGAACGATCCGTCCTGGAGAGTGAGTCCCGTCCCTGTCCGACTGCAGTGCAGACATGTGGACATCGGTGACCTTTCACCCTGTGACACGCAGCGGCTTACGCAGGCCCTCAAATCAACAGCGCAAGGAATACAAGTAATACAGAATTGAAAACTCCTTCACTAAGGTTCATTTCAGCATTTTATTAGCTCAGGTGTCGGCTTCGTGAGCAGAACTTACCCAGGAGTCAGTACTTTTCCTAAACAGCAAAACGTGCGGAGCTGTTTATAATGTAAAAAAAAATAATGCTTCATATTTCAGAACTCCAACATTTAAGTTGCAAAAGCTGAGTAGTTATGTACGCATTCCAGCTGTGCACGGCATTCAACATACGACGGGTATAATTCAAATAAAATAAAAATAAAAAGTCTAACACACCCCTGTTAAAATGGCAGGTTTTTGTGGTGAAAAAAAAACAAATGGAACCAAGATAAAATCATTTCCCACCTTCAGTGTAAACGTATAAAAATGAAGTCAAAAACAATCAGATTCCCTCCACCTTGATAAAAGCCCCATTTCTGGCTGAAGAAAAGCAGCTTTAAAGCATGATGCTGCCACCACCATGCTTCAGCGTAGGTGAATGGTGTTCTTTTATTGATGTGCTTTTTTTTGCACCAAATATACCTTATGGAATTATTATACCTTTAGAATTGGTCTCATCAGACCATAACACATTTTGTCACATAGTTAGGGGTGATTTAGTTAAGGTTTTTGTGAGAAAGGGTTTCCGTCTAGCCGCCCTACCCCATATCCCAGACATGTGAAGAATACGAAAGACTGTTGTCACATGCGGAGAGCAATCAGTACTCGTCAGATATTCCTGCAGATCCTGGTAAGTTTTTATAGGGACGTCCTGTTCTTGGTGATGTCACAAACAGTTTTTAATTTTCCTTTTTTTCCCCTAAAATGTTTCTGATTGTTTTTTACTTTATTTTCCATCCATCTTCTATACCGTTTTCCTTCTTCAGCGTCACGGGGAACCTGGAGCCTATCCCAGGGAGCATCGGGCACAAGGCGGGGTACACCCTGGACAGGGTGCCAGTCCATCGCAGGGCACAATCACATACACACTCACACACCCATTCATACACTACGGACACTTTGGACAATCAGCCTACCATGCATGTCTTTGGACTGGGGGAGGAAACCGGAGTACCCGGAGGAAACCCCCGCAGCACGGGGAGAACATGCACACTCCGCACACACAGGGCCACGGTGGGAATCGAACCCCTGACCCTGGAGGTGTGAGGCGAACATGCTAACCACTATATATATATAATATGTACTCTAATACCCACTACTTATATAATATGTAATATTTTAGATAATACACACTACCGGTCAAAAGTTTGTGGACACTATGTTTCTCATGACCTTAAAAACCTTTTGATCTGAAGGTGTGTGATTAAATGTGTGAAATCTGTGTCGTGGAGAAAAATATAACACGGTGGGAATCGAACCCGCGACCCTGGAGGTGTGAGGCGAACGTGCTAACAACTAACCCACCGTGCACCCTACTTCATTTTCATAATTACTTCAACCTGCCATCTTAACAGCTCTGTGTAGACTTTTTTTTATATTTTTTTATATTTCGATTTTGATTAAGATCGAGGTTTTTTTGCCCTCTCAGGTACAAAAATGCTTCAGTTATCGTTTAGAAAGGTTCTTTCTAAGCGGATTCACATCTTCACTGGTCTCCTAAACCTCCGTGTAATCTGTATCCTGAGTTCTTCATAACAGAAACATCAATTTGTTGTGCTCTTTTGCAGGTAGATTTTGACGACGGCAACTGCCCGACATACTACAATCAGATCAAGGGCATTTATAACGTTTATAAGGTCGTGCATAATCAGTTTCACGGTGAGTTTTTGCTACCTTGATGCACTGTACGTATCTTCCACATTTGCCAATAAATCTGATATACTGATTGCATTGCTATGTACTTAATTTGATCCCAAAAGTATCTGGGGGAAAAAAAAAAAAAACCCAAAACAAAACAAAACTAGACTCCGGATCCACCGTGACCTTGACCTGATGAATGAATTACTATTCAAGATCGATGCAAAATCTTAATACTTGTCACAAAGTATTATTTTGCTCCTCCCTCTTCAACTAGATGCCCCGCCCATATCCCAGGCCCCGGTTCTTATGCTCCGCCCTCGTGCTTGGAACATGGTGGAGCACAATATGTTGGTAATAATGACAGATTTACTCTAGCATTGCTTATTTCATAACACAGTACCTAAAGGCTATTCGAGCAACCTGTCAGTCAGTAGAATGGTGTCTTGTCGTTATGTTTGTGTCTGTTGTATCTACAGGTAAAAGGTCGGGAGGTTCCTGGTCCTCTCTTCGATTTTGGCCTGCTGATGTTCCATAATGCAAAGCTGCTGCTTGAGAACCAGAGCGGGCCATTTTTCTACCTGTCCAAAGTCAGAACCTTAGCAAAACATTTCAGCGTAGTAGAATTAAAAGCCTCATTAGTTCAATATCACGGATAGACCATACAGTGTATCCATGATCACTTCTTTCAATCAGAAGAAATATATTACCGTTGTTTGTTTTACTGTGAAGATTCTCTGGATTTCCTGAAACATCAAGTGTAAAATGAGGAAAGGATTCTGTACTCTTTGCATATTGTACAGTGTTTATGTTCGCCTGAAGCTGGAACAGTGACCAGAGATACACGTCTGTACATAACATTTGATAAATATTCTTTAGGTGGAGAGTTACCTGGAGGCCAGGTTGTGGAATCAGATTTTTCTCTGGACTGAGGACAGGGTAAGGACGTTTGCGCTTTTAGAAATGTAAAGCGATGTAATTAAATCGAGTTAGACACAAAAATAAAATACATTAAAAAAAAAAAAAAAAAAAGGGATATACATAGTGACGCACCAAAAAGGACATTTTCGGCTAAAACCTCAAATCGGATCACTCTGGACTAAACAAAGTAACAAACATTGAAAATATAAGTAACATTTAAAAAGATATATATTATTATTAATGTTACTATTCAATTCTTGCTTTATTGCATAAATTGCAAATATTTTTATAGATTTTTTTTTTTCTTTTTTTTTTTTTTTTTTTAAAGCTTGTGATAATGGAAAATAATGCTCTGTTTTTTACCCGGTCTGTTAATCCTGCGGTGGAAAAGGACTTTGGTGAAACAATACAACTTCGATCAAAAATGATCAACATTTTTACTCTTAAAATTGATGTTTTTGGGACTTTCACCAAATCTTGGTTCAGCCCTAATTTACATTTATAAAATTTAGCAGACGCCCTTATCCAGAGCGACTTACATTCATCTCATTTATACCACTGAGTAATTGAGGGTTAAGGGCCTTGCCCAAGGGCCCAACAGTGGTAGCTTGGCAGTGCTGGGGCTTGAACTCCTGACCTTCTGATCAGTAACCCAGAGCCTTTAACCCCTGAGCCAGCACTAATTTAGATATAGAATACACGATAAAACGTGTAACACTCAGTGAAAACAGACGAACGCAATATACATAAAAGCCACACTTTTTATCATTATATCGTATCGTGTACCCATAATGTGTGTCCTAGTGTGTGTGTTTTGGGGGGGGGATATCTTTGTAGGTCCCCAGAAGGTTAGGGCCTTCGATTTGACCTTACAGGGGGCATTTGTCTGGTCCCCATGAGGAAAAATGTTTGTGTTTTTTTGTTTGCATGTTTGTTTTAGTACAAAAAAAAAAAATAGAACAGACTACCAGTACACTGACGTTCAATTCCTCTGGCAGAACGGATCTCAACTTATGTGCCATTTTCAATCAATTTTATAAACAAATGAATTAATTTAGTCGGCTAAAAGATGAGTCAGGACACTGTTGGGTTTCTGTGTGTAGAGTATCGTGACTCAGTGTTTCGCTGTCTGCGAGAAGGGCGATGGGAAAGGGGAGGGGTGTGAGCCCACTGCTGGGCAAATAATTCACACTTCTCCGCAATAACACTGGTAGAGACGGACAGTATACCAGTGCCACACTCAAATTATAGCATTTAAACCTCGCTATAGAGGTACAAAAATAACCAAAATACCAAAATTTTAAAGTTAAAGAGCCAAAAGGTGTCCTGTTGGTTAGTGAGGTTATGGTTTGGGTTAGAGTTGAGATTTTTAGCTGCTTTAATTATTGTCAGTGGAAGGATAGTGAGATGTGTGTGTGTGTGTGTGTGTGTGTGTGGTAGCTGGGCTTGCCAGTGGGTAGTATCAAGGCGACGGTGCTGATCGAATGTGTACTGGCGACGTTTGAGATGGAGGAGATCCTGTACGAGCTCCGAGAGCACTCTGCCGGACTGAACTGCGGTATCTGGGATTACTCTGCGTCCTTCGTGAACAAATTCGGTGTGTACATGTAAACACTATAATGACCAGTTTGAATTTAATTTAGAGAAAGAGAAATAAACGCCTCGGTTCTCTGCAGGTCATCGTGCGGAGTTCCTGCTCCCTGACCGCAGTAAGTACGTGAACATGGAGAAACGTTTCCTGCGTAGCTACATGGAGCTGCTGGTGCAGACGTGCCATCGCAGGGGCGCACCGGCCACCGGGGGCATGGCAGCGCTCCTGCTACCCACACACACAGACAGTGCAGTGTACACGACTGTACTGAACACCGTCACCAGGCAAGAGACAGCAGATCTGCTGCTCAATTAAAAGAGATGCATGATTTAAACCAAACACTCGAGGGTTAAGGGTCCAAGCCTTGCTCTTTGGTATTCCTGGGATGTGATCTCATAACCTTCCTCTAGCACAAAACCTTTACGTCTCATTTTTAAATCTACGTTATGATATTCGTCTGATATTTATGATCTGATATTCCCATTGTGGCAGTCTGCAGGAGTTTCAGAGCTTCTGAAGGTTTTATTTCAATTCCATTTTCATCGAATTATGATTATGCATTTTAACGATACAGTCAAGTGCAAAAGTTTGTGTACCTTCAGAAATGGAATTTATACCAACAAAACGTTTAGTGTGTTCAGTTCCTAAAGTAATAACACCAGGAAGAGGAATTTCAAAAAAAAAAAAAAAAACCAGTTCATTCGGTATGAACTGAATTTACACAAATGAACCAGTTCAAAAGTTTACACACGCTCGATTCTTTATACCGTGTGTCGTTACCCGGATGATCGATGACGTGATGTGTTTATGTTTTGTGAGAGTTCTTCACGAGTCCCTTGTTCGTCCTGAGCAGTTAAACCGCCCGCTGTTCTTCAGAAAAATCCTCCAGGTCCGGCACATTCTTCACTTTTCCAGCATCTTCTACATATCTGACTCCTTTCCTTTAAACGGCGACTATGTGATGTCGAGATCCGTCTTTTCAAACCGAGGACGACTGAGGGACTCGTCTCATACACGACTATTACACAAGGTGCACACGTTCACCGATGCTCAAGAAGGCGACACGATACATTAAGAGCCGTTGGGGGGTGTAAACTTTTGAACAGGATGATTGTTGTAAATTGTTATTATTTTGTCTTCTGGGAGACATTTAAATATTTCATGTAGCTTCTGAAGGGTGGTACTAAATCAAAAAATAAGATCTTTAAACATAATAATAATTGAATCACCGGGTTGAATGTAATTTTTTTTGCATTTTATAGTTTTGTTAAAACTGTGATATCTTGAAATGGTCAGAAGCTTATAATAGCAAGGTCACAATATTGCTGCTGTTACTGTATTCACGTCACGTGCGCTGCTTTATTTCGTAACTTCAGACTGAAGCTCTTGGAAATCCGAGCAGGAGTCGACGGCTTCATGGTCTACGACATGAACCTGATCGAGCCGATGCAGAAAGTAAATTTCATATCACATACGGTATCTGACACGATCGTGCTCTTGCTCTCGGGAGCCTTCGAATACTCAGCATTTTTACCAACGTCTTCTTCTTCTCTCTCTCTGTTTTCTTCCGTCGCAGTTGTTCCAGCTCCATTGTACAGGACCGAACCAGCTCCATCAGCTACGCCACGACGTCAGTGTGACCTCAGAAGATCTGCTCACTGTACCAGCGGTCAGTCTCATTATTTCATAAAGAAATCGTTCTGCAAAAACGTTACTAGACATCGATAAAACGGCACGGAAACACACACACTTCAGTCCACATTCCAGAAATGACGACCACTCCCAGACTTACACAAGCTCCACCCCCTTCCTCTGCTAAACCTGTGTAAGGTCATTTGCATGGTTTTAATTTACATACTGGAACCTGATTGGCTCTTATATTTTATGACATAATAACTCTACTCTAACTCAGATCTTCACTTTGTGTATGTAATTTCGCACAAAATACATTTTTTATAAGGTTTCGGTTTGAAGACTGGATTTCAAAGTGACCTTAAAGAACTTGAACCTGGTGTCTACTGTAATTCTGTTACTCTACCAAATTTTATCCTTGCTCTAGGATACATTCAGTCTAGCGCTATGTAGTGTATTAAACTTACGCTACGATGTAATACGTGGTACTACAGCGTAATATCTCTGTGCAGGGTGGCGTAACATTGTACGGACTGAAGCACAACATCGCAGTCGGCGTGTTGTTCATCGACGCATGGCTTTCAGGTGAGGAAAATAAACAACGAAAGAAAACAAGCTTTAAAAATTGCACACTACACAAATGTCGTCAACAGTAAACTCGGGAAGTCCATTTCCGCCACGGAGGGGACAAAATGGAAAAGTTAGGCCTGTCTGTGAGAATTATTTCTCGCAAATTTGAGCTAACATCTCGCAATTCTGACATTTTTGTCCTCGCAACTGAGAGTTCATATCGCGACGCGATGCCGACGTCCGCTTTTTCACGTTTCGAGAAAGAATGCACCGATAAAGCGTCAATCATTCTCTGTAAATAGACTATACACAGCAAGAACAACGCTCACCGGCGAGTCAAGACAAGGAAAACCGGTACTATGTCTAAACTGCGGGAAAAAAAGTCAGAATTGTGAGATGTAAATTCTAAACGTAATTGCGAGAAAAAGAGGCGAAATTGTGCGATATGAACTCGCGATTGCAAGGAAAAAAAATGTCAGAGTTGTGAGATATAAAGTCACAATGGTGCAGTAGTGTGGATCAGGTGGTAGTGCAGGTTGTCCACTAATCGTAGGGTCGGCGGTTCGATTCCCGGCCCACGTGACTCCGCATACCGAAGCGTCACTGGGCAAGACACTGAATCCCAAGTTGCTCCCGATGGCAAGTTAGCGCCTTGCGTGGCAGCTCTGCTACCATCGGTGTATGTGTTAATGAGGACCAGTGTAAAGCGCTTTAGAACCGCTAAGGTTAAAAATGTGCTGTATAAGTGCAGACAATTTACCAAAAAAATGTTTTTAATTACCTGGGGAAGGAAATTTAATTGAAAATGAAACAGTTCGTAGAGTTAGCATCATTTTCTAAATGAGAAAGAACAAGAGTCGTATAGTACAGTGGTTTTCAAAGCGGGGGCCACCAGGGGGCGCCCGGGGGGCCTCAACAATTTGGTGTGAAAAATAAATCCTCACTCTCAGACAACCACACACACACACACACACACACATAATTAATTCCTAATGTAATGTAATGTAAAGATGTAATTATTCATTAAAAAAAAGTGGGATATATATTCAGAAGTCTGTATTTTTAATGTGTTTTAAAGACATCTTGTAAAAGGGGGGCCTCGGTCAAATGTTAATGCCATTTGGGGGGCCTTGCCCTGGAAAAGTCTGGGATCCCCTGGTGCAGTATATATATATATATATATATATATATATATATATATATATATATATATATATATATATATATATATATTTATATATATAAATTTTTACAAAGAAATTTCTATTGCTTCTGCTTTGTTTCAGATGTCGTCTTGTTGGTTTATACACCTTCATTTCATTTGTTAATGTGTTTGGAATGATAATCTGCAGCCGTCGTTTATCGATTCAATTTGAAACAATTCAACACTTTTCACCCCCAAATCTTTGGAAAAAAAAAAGAGTATGTTTTAAAAGAAATTCTTAGTGGACATTTTATTCAGAAACCCTTTGATGGATTCACAGTCTTCAGCTTTCACTGTGATCGTACTGTGTTTGTTGCTTTGCGGGTCAGGTCGAGGACATTTCTTCTTTAAGGGGCAGGTGGAAGATTCAGCTACTGCAGAAATCTCTCGATCTCAGGTGCGTGTAACGATTCTGATGTTAACTGAATGAGAGATTTGAATACACCTGGATTTTAATTTGTCTCACCTGTGTCTCTGTGCTAATCTCTCCTCGGTTCAGGTGTGGCAGTGGATCAGACACAGGGTGAAACTAGAGGATGATGGGAGGACTGTGGTGACTCGTGGCTTCATCAGGAGCTTGACGCAAGGCATGATGGGTGATCTGAGGGCAGCGGCGTGCTGTCAGACACAAAGGTGTATGAAGTATTAATTCCTGATTTGTCCTATGGAGAAAGAGTGTTGTTTGTGTGTGTGTGTGTGTGTGTGTGTGTGTGTGTGTGTGTGTGTGTGTGTGTGTGGACAAAAAACTGGAAAACCTTAAGAGCTTTTTTTTTTTTGTAGGTTTGTCATAATGCAGACTTAAAGCTAACATGAACCAGAAATTCAAACGTATTTCACTTCCGCAACATGACATTTCTGAGTGAAACCATATTTTGGTAAGCAGTGACTCGAATGCCCATGTGTGTCGTTTGTGAACGAGTCGACTCTTTGAACAACTCGCATATATGCTCCGTAGATTTTTTTTTTTTAGATGTAGTCAGTGGAATTATTCTTTCCGTTCATGTCACGTAATCTAAACATTTAACTAGAAACATGATTTCAAAATCCGAGAGATTCATTAGCATGAATTGATTCATTTTAAGCAAAAAAAAAAAAAAAAAACCTCTTCATTCTGGTCATTTTTTTCCTTAATTAAATCAAATAAAGTGTCGATTTCTTCATCTGTCCTCAATCGTATAGTGTGGAACATATGTCTAACGCACTCTACGTCATTATTTATTTGACAAAACCGCTCAAAATATCACAAATTCCGTCTGTAGCAAGATCGGGACCTGAAAGAGTCGACTCTTATTGATGAGCCGAGTTAAATGACTCGACTCGCTGAAATGAATCGGGATTCTCATCACTAGTCTGACCGAAGACAGGTGGCTTTTTCATGTTGTCTTCAGTGATATTTACAATAACTGGTATTTACACTTGTCTTATGCACAGAGACGAAGCGAGGCTAACCACAGCCGTGTCCATGTTTCTGGAGCTGGTACAGAAGAGTGATTTCCCAGAATTCCTGACAACCTACCTGTACCTGGACCACACATTCCTGAGCGCTCAGGGCCAGCATGAAGAGACAGGGACGGAAAGATCTCACCGAGCCAGGCTCTAATCATGATCCTACCTCTGTAATACAGCCTGATCTACAACGTGGGAAATAAGTATTGGACGCACCGACATTTTTTTCAGTAAATATATTTCCGCTAAGTATTAAATACATTTCAGTTAGCGTGTTCAGAACTTTTGTCCCGTGTCGTTCCACATAACTTCATTTACGGACTTTAATGTTGTGAATTCTTTATATTTCCAAATGTCTTGAGTTAATACGGATGTCTGGTGAAAATCTCATGTGAATAGCCTCATTGGAAATATGTTTACTGAAATAAATGTTGACACGTTCAATACTTATTTCCCCCCGCTGTACATCTTATGTAGTGATGAATAAAATAAAGAAAGGAACATGGCGGTGAATAAGCATTAGGGGTGTTTACGTATCTCTCCTTCCGATACGATGCGACATATGCCGTGTACACATTTAAAGCAGACAATGACACAGCAATACTGTATGAATTAAGGCATATTTAGAGCAGGGACGGTATAAATAATACAAACCTTAAAAGACATCGATTTGACATCAAGGCTGGGGCTGATTTCTTTCTAGCCCAGACTGTAGATCCATGTAGCCTATTAGTGACCATTAGCCTCCATTCTGGGTTGATATTACACTATATGGCCAAAAGTATGTGGACACCCGAGCACCACACGTATATGTTGGCCATCTCCAACCTGCTGAAAGCACACAATTATATAGTATATTGTATAGATTGTCTTTGTATGCTCAAGGATTGCAATTTTTTCCTTGACAATGCACCGGTGCACAAAGCGAGCTCCGTGAAGACATGGTTTGTCAAGGTTGGACTGGGAGAACGCGAGTGTCCTGCACAGAACCCTGACCCGAACACCGACTGCACCCCAGACCTCCTCGCCCATCTGTAACACCACAACATCAGCAAAGAATGAGAATGTGAACTGAGCTGGATTATTCACTCCATCATCTTTAAAATACCTTTGGAGTAAAAACTAAAAGTGGATATTGGGGCGGCTGTGGCTCTGGTAGTAGAGCGGGTCGTCCACTAACCGTCTCCACACGCCAAAGTGTCCTCGGGCAAGACGCTGAACCCCGAGACGCTACTCCCTGCTCCCATTGGTGCGTGAGAATGAGAGCGTAAAGCACTTTATTAAGTTTATATATTTTATGTAAAGCGCTTTGTACAACCACAAAGGTTAATATAAGGCACTATATATGTGCAGGCCACGTACTACTTACTTTTTTGGGTCCGACCCAAGTACAGATGACACCAAAGGACAGACGACAGAACCGTAAGGTTAGTTTGGTTTGAATGAAAAGGTTACGAGGTTTATGTGTTTGGTATTCCAAGGGAAAATGACAAAGCCCGTAGAGTATTACAATCTTAAACCACTTAAAAATGTGTAAATCATATGAATACAGCTTCCTAGCTGCCGTTAAGTCTCTCTCTCTGTGTGTGTGTGTGTGTGTGTGTGCGACGTCATTCTTATTACACCGTCGTGCTATGATTCATTCCACAATACTGATCGTTTCATTGTCGACTCCAGCCTTTCGTATCTAATATCCTGAACAGCTGTTGCTGATTTACACTTTCTCTCCCACACACACACACACACACACAGAGAGTACAATGACTTAAATCCTTCTACTGTAAACATGAATGAAACAAAATCCAGTTTTTCTGATCACGGACTGAAAATATCATATTAGTTATGAATATTACATCCGAGAGCTCCAAAATCAGAGGATATTAAAAGATGTGGTGAGGAAACACAGTAACCAAAGGAAAATATGGAAATAAAAAGAGTATTAGAGAACTCTATATATTATATCATACTTAGAAAATTAGATTTACATAAACTTAAAAATAATAATAATAATAATAAAAAGCCAACTGTTACGTAAATCTGTTCTTTATTTTGTCCAATACACTAAAGTGCAAAACTTCTGCACTTTACCGTATATCCTCGTGTCCTTTGTCATTCAATTCACTGGTGTTTTATTTTGTAAATAAAAGTGAAGATCCCGAGTTCAGACAGATTGGCAGGTTCTCGTTCTTGAAAATATGGCAGATCTCAAAACCAATTACCAAAAAAAAAAAAAAAAAAAAAAAAAATTATAATTATAAAAGGAGGAAGGAAGGGGGGGGCACATAATTATGGGCACGGTAAACGCTCGGAGAGCCAGGACGTCTAACGAATCTGGAAGACGAGGAAAGAATAACAAAAGCAGTCGAAAAGAGAAGAAAGAGACGGAACGTGACGGTCTCTCTGTAGCAGCTGTGCAGGAAGTCCTCACTACCGACCCTCACCTTTACCTGCGCCCTGTCATAAGCTCCGCCCCTCACGTTTGGCACACGGTCGTCACCTGACTCGGGGAAAGAACTGCTCCTCTTTTGTGTTCTCGTTAACATCCTTTTAGATAAATTACTCTTAAAAACAAACGTCGCACGTATCAGACGAGCACGCCGTCGGGTCCATCAAACCCGTCTTCATCTACGCTCTGTTCTCGGTTCTTTTTTTTCTCCTCCTCTAGAGTAGTCGTTAGCCATATTAAGAATAAAAGTAAGAAAGAATGGAAGGGGCGGGGATGGGGGGGTGGGGGAAAGAATAAATCTAACGTAAAAACAGATGTTCCGCGGTGCAGGACGGAGTCCCGGTCCGGTTTCTACAGTAGGGTCGCATCTCAGGCCGCGTATCGATCAAATCCAAGCAAACAAACCAAAACGCAAACTTTTTTTTTTTCTTCTCTTCTTTCGCACCAAACGTCTCATATCTCGTTGGTCACGTCGTCGTGGTCGCCGGACGACAGGTCTCCGTTGGTTGTGACGGCAGCGTTGTCCTGGTAACCGGGCGGCATGAAAGCCAGGCAGTAAGGGTAGAGGCTATGGCAGGAGGCGCGGTACGACTCCAGAACTTTCTGCTGTTCTGAACCCAAGCTGCCATCCTTTAAGGCCTGTAACACCTCAGTGCATGTCTAACACACACACACACACACACACACACACACACACACACACACACACACACACACACACACACACACTAAAGTTAGCAGAGACCTCTCATCATGTGACCTAGGGGTGTAACACAATGCCAGTTTGATTGAGGAACACTCTGACAGGAGCCGATCTTGTTGTATTATTGGTACCTTTATGGTTCTGCTGGTGAGAGACTTGTCCAGTGATGTAGCCAACTCAGCAGCTGTGCTCTCAGAAGAGGGATCCAGATACACCATCATCTTAGCACCTACAACACACACACACACACATTAGACCAGAGGTTTCAAAATAAGGAGAACATATGAAGCAGGTCGAAGTTCACCTAGGTGAAGGTCCATCAGGTCCTACGTGCATTCGCCTTTAGTGAATTTCCTCCTCCATCGTGTGAATATTACACACACGGCCGGTCAAAAGTTTGTGGACGCTCGACTGAAACGTTTCTCGTGATGTTAAAACGCTTCTGATCGGAAGGTGTGTGATTAAACGTGTGAAATCGGTGTCGTAGACAGAAATATCATCGCGCCGACGTGTTCGTTTCTTTCGTTAGAAAACTGACGTTTTATTTACAAGATAAATGTTTATTTTAAACGGACGACTCGGAGAGAAATATTTCCGAAAAGCAGGAGAGAAGAGTCCGGCGTCGGTGGGAACTCCTTTAATACTGATTTAAAAAAAAAAAACATCTCGGGGGAAATTCCTCAAGAAATCGCTCGAGAAAACGCCAAGAATACGTTTCTGGAAATTCTAGATTAAAACAGCGTGGAATTTGAAGATGCTAAAATACTCAATTATTTTGATTTATTTGGGATTTTTATCACAACATAATTCCCAGAGCTCCACTTGTGTTACTCCAGAGTTTTGACGACTTTATTATTATTATTCTAAAATGTGGAGAAAATAATTAATATAAAGAATGGGCGTGTCTAAACTTTTGACCGGTAGTGCTTTAGCTGAAAATGGAGCATTGTATAGATTTCAGGTGTCTCTCGTGTGTGCGAGAGTGTGTGTGTGTGTGTGTGTGTGTGTGTGTGTGTGTGTGTGTGTGTGTGTGTGTGTGTGTGTGTGTGTGTGTGTGTGTGTGTGTGTGAGAGAGAGAGAGAGAGAGAGAGAGAGAGAGAGAGAGAGAGAGAGAGAGAGAGAGAGAGAGAGAGAGAGTGTACCTGCTAATCTGTGAGGTATGGAGCTGGAGTGCTTGCTCAGGAAGTTCTTGTTGTAGGCTTTGGGGTCACTCTCTCCAAACAGACGTGTGATCTCCTGCTTGACAACGGTGTGTACAGCCTGAGGCAGATTCTTACTGTCAGCCACTGTCAACACACACACACACACACACACACACACACCATAAGTGTATGAGGAACAAAATATAGGACGCTGGTGTTTGAGTGTGTGTATGCATCTCTACACACCTCCTTTGAAGAATCGGATGAGGCACTGGTGAAGCCAGGGGTGGTCCGGGTCTAAAGCGTACGCTCTCTTCACTGACTGCAGCATCAGCAGATATTTTTCTGAGCACACACACAAACACACACACACACACACACACAGTGAGATGCAGAGATTCGCGTTGGTGATACAGCCAAACGTATTACGTGCAAGATATCTACTGGTCAGAAAGCTGCGTTTTTGTTGCATTTTTCCGGGTTTAGCACCAGGTTGAGCTCTGGGCGGAGCATCGACGCGGCACCCCGTCTGCTCACCTTTGCGGAAGTAGATCTCGAAGGCCAGGAGATGCGTCTCGATTCGGTTCGTCACCAGGTTCTTCAGAGGAATCAGGAACTTCACCGCTTCTTCCAGGGGATTCTCGACCTGCCAAACCAAACCAAACCCGGTGAGCGGGAATAAACGGGCACGAGCAGCGACTCGCAGGACTCATGTTTCTCGTGCAAGCGTGCGACACGGTATGCGACGGTCTTTCCAGGATTTCTCAAAAAAACGCAGAAATTCAAGGAAACCCCGCAACGTTCCGAGGAGCTCGCGATTTTTCAAAATTGCCGCAGATTCGGGCCGTGTCGTCGTGACGACGCGCGTTCAACCAAAGCGCTCTTCGGTTCACGTGCGTTGTACACGGGGATAGCCAAAACGTCTCGTTTAACAACAAACATCGGTGCGAAAGGGCACGCGGAACGACTGTGCGATTGCGATTTCGCCAATTCGATAAGTTTTCTGCAAAAACAAACAAACAAACAAAAAAGCACAAAAAACACTCGCGAATTAAAACATGAATAAAAATAACGATGTCGCTGTTGCCGTTCCTACAAACACACCTTTGCCAGTTTCTCAGGTATGAGCTCCTCTTTAGGTCCTCCGACCTCCTCCTCATCCTCCTCTTTCTTCTTCTTCTGGTTTTTCAGTTGCTTCTCCTTCTCCGCGTTCTTCTTCTCCTCCTCCAGCTGGGCTTTCTTCTGCGCTCGTCTCTGTTTGTTCCGCAGTTTCTTCATCTCCTTATCCGTCAAGTTCACTTCGGCGGGGGAATGAAGGAATTAATAAATAAATAAATAGTTTTCAAGAATGATGAGACCGTGTGTTACAAAACACAAATGAAACACTCGCACAATTTCGATGCCTGGGCCTTTTGAATACATATTTCCGTTTCTATTTACAACTCCGGTCCCAAAAAAGTTGGGACGCCGCGTAAAAATGTCAATAAAAACAACGCAAATCTCGTAAACCCGTATGTTATTCACAACAGAACATAGAAAACATGTATCACATGTTTATACTGAGGAAATGTAGCGTTTTAATAAAAAATTTTTTAAAATAAGGCGATTTCGAAATCGATGGCCGCAACACGTCTCAAAAAAGTTGGGACGGGCGCAACAAAAGGCTGGAAAGGTAAGTGTTATTAAAAAGAAGCAGCTGGAGGAACATTTTGCAACTAATTAGATTAATTGGCAACAGGTCAGTAAGATGATTAGGTATAAAAAAAAAAAGTATCTTGGAGAGGTGGAGTCTCTCAGAAGTAAAGATGGGATGGAATCTGGATGGATACTCCAGCATGTTAATCTTAACCTTTTATATACCTTTCAGCATTTGACGGTGCATTTCCAGATATGCAAGCTGCACATTCCATAACCACTGTTCTATTGTGAATAACGTATGGGTTTATGAGATTTGCAAACCACTGCATTCTGTTTTTATTTACATTTTACACAGCGTCCCAACTTTTGTGGAATTGGGGTTGTAGTCATCTTCACTGTGGCACCATCTAGTGGTGTCCTTTGAGTCTAGCACTTGACTTACTCATGCGGCACCTCTGAATGAAATATCCACGGAAATAAAGGCTTTTTCACCATCTAAACGGGAAGTGTGCCTTGGATTACCTTTATTTTTGGGGGGGTTTTTTTGGATTACAAAGGAAACCTTCGTTTTTGAACCGTCTGATCCTACGTGGAAAAGCTTTTCTTTCTGGACTAGTGGGATTTTTGTCTTGAAGCTTTAACACCTTAGTTCTCTACCTGTTCCAAGATCCCACTAAAAAGGTCAGAGAACAGCTGTTCCGTAACGTGGAGCTCCCTTAACCGATGTAAACCGTGAAAAGACGCACTGACCGCGTTTACATTCCGATGTTAATCAGAATTTGGCGATATTCTAATTCGTATCGCGTCACGTAAACGCCACGATCCGATTGGCCGCTTCAGATTAACACGATATTCTGATTCCCACCCCTGGGACGTGTCTGTTTTTATTTGGAAATTTGTTGCACATAAACACCTTGTTCGGTAAATCCACTGAAAGGAGATGTACGCGCATGCTCGGAATTGCCGCGAGGAACTGTGGGTCGCAACGGCGGAATCTTGAATCTCACGGGAAATAACAGGAGACGACAAACAAGCTTGACTGGGTCTCTAAATATTTACAAACCGCTCCTTTAACCTTTAACACGTACACGCATATATATATGTGTGTGTGTGTGTGTGTGTGTGTTATTTACTGCTGTCTGCCTGTGACTCCTTGTTGTCGTCGCACAGCGGGTTGTCGTGGAGATCGAGGTAGATCTGGATGGCGGTTTGCGCGGCTTTAAAGTAGAACGGGTGCATGCGCAGCACGTCCTCCAGCTTGAGCAGAGCCACGTAAGAGCGCAGGGTCATCTTCCGCATGCAGTACGTGTGGAAGTCGAACTGGTCGTCGGTTATTTCTACGAAGTGCTGCGGACGGAAAGAGCCAGGGAATAATAAGTGGAGATTTCTCAACGCGCTGGAATATTCGCGGACGGGTTTTCCCCCGGAAACTCACTCGCTCGATTTCGTGGCACTTCTTGAGCGCGTCGCCGTATTTGTTCATGGCCTTGTACGCCAGAGCGCATTCGGTCTGAAACCACATACACTGCATCTCGTTCAGGTTCTCCACCGCCGACGTGCCTTCCTGAAACACACACACACAAATCAGAAGTGAACAGGGACTGAGGCCACGCCTCCTTCGTCATTACTGGCCACACAGTTTATAAATAACACTTAAAAACGCCACCGTTTTCCCACTTTTCCCCGACACACACATTGACCTCAGTGCACACACACTAACCCGGGTAAATTTGGAGCACATCTCCTCAGCCTCTTTGACCAGCCCCGCCTTCAGCAGGTATTTGGCGCATTTGGAGTTGATGAAGCGATCCGCAGTGTCGAGCGCCTGAGCCTCGTCCATCCAGCGTGCGGCTTCTTGAATATTTCCTGCATGCTAGAGACGAGAGACAGCGTGATGAAGTGAAACCAAACCCTAAAATCAGGTTCTTTTCAAACTGTTTACCAAAAAGAGAATTTTTTGTTTGTTTGCTTTAAAATCACATTAAAATCCCAAATATTTCATGAATCACCCTTTTGGCCTAGAATTTCCAGAAATGCATTCTGTGCATTTTCTCGACCGATTTCTTGAGGAATTCCCCTGAGATGCTCTTTAAACAGTATTAAAAGGAGCTCACGTCGACGCTGCACACTTATCAGCTGCTTTTAACATCATGAGAAACGTTTCAGTCGAGTGTCCACAAACTTTTGACCCGTAGTGTATCTAGAATTCTAGAAAGTGAGTACACCCCTGACATTTTTTGTAAATATTCGATTATATCTTTTCATGTGACGACACTGAAGAACTGACACTTTGCTACAATGTAAAGTAGTGAGTGTACAGCTTGTGTAACAGTGTAAATTTGCCGTCCCCTCAAAATAACTCAACACACACAGCCATTAATGTCTAAACCGCTGGCAACAAAAGTGAGTACACCCCTAAGTGAAAATGTACAAATTGGGTTCAATTAGCCATTGTCCCTCCGCGGTGTCATGTGACTTGTTAGTGTTACAAGGTCTCAGGTGTGAATGGGGAGCAGGTTTGTTAAATTTGGTGTCATCGCTCTCACACTCCCTCATACTGGTCACTGGAAGTTCAACATGGCACCTCATGGCAAAGAACTCTCTGAGGATCTGAAAAAAAGAATTGTTGCTCTACATAAAGATGGCCTAGGCTATAAGAAGATTGCCAAGACCCTGACACTGAGCTGCAGCACGGTGGCCAAGACCATACAGCGGTTTAACAGGACAGGTTCCACCTAGAACAGGCCTCGCCATGGTCGACCAAAGAAGTTGAGTGCACGTGTTCAAATATTTACAAAAATGTGAGGGGTGTACTCACTTTTGTGAGATACTGTACATAGGTGTGTTCTACCTTGTAGATCTTGGCCTTGATGAGGAAAAGCTCTATAAGCGTTGGAGTGCTTTCGATGGCCGTGTTGATGTACTCCAGAGCGGCCACGTGTTGTCCGATATGATCGAAATGCTGGGCGAGGAAATACTGGACCCACAGCAGGGTGGTGGGAGGCTCCGTTTTCCCGTCATCTGCACGACACACATATATAGGAGTTACTACCGAGACCGCGTACGTTCGGTTTTAAAATATCATACAGTTTAACTTGTTGGCATCGAGGAGGACGTTCAGAGTGGTCCGAGCTGACAGGAAATCGAATAAATCAGTCGTTACAGCCGCGCTGGGTAGAAAAGGGTCTCGGAACGCACGACGCATTGAACCTCGAGGTGGACGAGAGAACATGACGCGTTCGGTTTTAATTATGTACGGCAACATGTCATGGATAAGCAGGTGCTCCTATTAATGTGGTGTGTGTGTGTGTATGTGTGTGTGTGTGTGTGTGTGTGTGTGTGTGTGTGTAATGCTTCTCAAATTCCACAGTTTTTGCTCTGGTGATTTGAACACCTTCACTTATAAAAGTCGCCACTCCTCGAGAAGGAACCGACCGCCGCGTGTTAACGCTTTATCGTGACCGTTACGTCGTTAATGTAAAGTGAAGGCTTGTTTTGTTTCCTGTGCTTTTCTCTCTTCCCTTCATGTCGGCACGCACACCGCTCCAAGCCTGGCGCCTCTGCGTTTGTTTGTTTCGATATCGCCTAGTAACGGGAAAGAACACGTTTTGGCGTGTTCAGGTTGGTTCGGTTACAACTCGGGTAACGCTCGTGACCTTTAGTCTTTAGGTTTGTATCGCGTTCTCTCTGGCACATGGAGGACTTACCGTTCTGACTGAACATTCTGCAGCTTCTCAAACTCGCCTCATAGCTCACCGCCATCTGCTCGATGACCGACACCTGCCGTGAGACATGTGACAAACATGATCGTCCTCGCCGAGAGCTAGTCCGTCAGTCACACACTCTCACACACAAATCCTATAAGCATCCGACTCCCTATGCTTCTGTGTCCGTCTCACCTTCTCCTTGTCGTGGTAGAGAGATTTCAGTGTAGTGAAAAGCGGAGGACATCCTTTACTGAAGTTTACCCTCAGGTAATGATCCAGACACTCCCTGAACTTCTCTCCTGAACACATCCAGAGCAGAAAGACAGAAAAAAAAAAGAGACGTGTCTGAATTATTGTGGCAGTCCATTACTACAAACACTACACAGTTTTCAATTTACAATCTAATTTTAAGAAAATGTGATTATTATGGATGTGAAGGAGGCGTGGCCTCGGCGCCCATCCGTCCGAGCCAAGGAGGCGCGGCCTCGGCACCCTTCGGTCTGAGTGAAGGAGGCGTGGCCTCCGTGTTTACCAGTCATTGTGATTGTCAGACTCGGCAAAGGAGGCGTGGCCTCAGTGTTTACCAGTCATTGTGATTGTCAGACTCGGAGAAGGAGGCGTGGCCTCAGTGTTTACCAGTCATTGTGATTGTCAGACTCGGTGAAGGAGGCGTGGCCTCAGTGTTTACCAGTCATTGTGATTGTCAGACTCGGAGAAGGAGGCGTGGCCTCAGTGTTTACCAGTCATTGTGATTGTCAGACTCGGTGAAGGAGGCGTGGCCTCCGTGTTTACCAGTCATTGTGATCGTCAGACTCGGAGAAGAAGGCGTGGCCTCAGTGTTTACCAGTCATCGTGATTGTCAGACTCGGTGAAGGAGGCGTGGCCTTTTTTAACGCAATCAAACTACACAATACCAAAACACACTGTTGTACCCATATTAAGGTGCATATTGTATCGTCTCAGAAGACCCATAAAAATGACTCCATTTTATTTAAACTATGGAAAATGTTATCTAGTCAGAAAATATTCAGAAATCCGAATCCTGAACACGAAACTCTCACCTGTGAGGAAGTTGAGCGGCAGCCTCCTGGGCACTAAACCCTTAGGGAACTTCACCCAGACGTCCTCGTAGATCTGCTGCCTCTCCTCCACACTCCCTAAACACACACACACACACACACACACACACACACACACACACACACACACACACACACACACACGGTCAAGCCTCAACAGTGAGGAGACTAATGTAATCAGTATGTGTACGTGTGTGTTTCTGTACCTGGTTTCAGCGCTCTCTCCAGACCCTGGTAGTAGCTCCAGTTCTCAGGGTTTCTCTCCTGCAGATGGCGATAAACCTCCATGGCTTCACTGTCCCGATCCAACTCCAGCAACAACTCTCCTACATTACATTTAATGAGTTCTGACAGCATTGCAACAATCATTCAAATCACATTTAAAACATTAGTTTCTATAGCAACAACTAATTCACGAGGACCTGCGCTGCTGAAGCTCGACATTTTAAAAAGCGTGTGATCGTCGATATGGTGAAATTTTCTGCGTGGAGATGTTTACTACTACATATTTATGGAAGGAGTCTCCGGTGTCTTTGTAACAGGTTGTCTGAAGATTCAGTGACCGAGAAACCAGGAAAAAAAAAAAAAAAAAACCCACCTCTGGTCTCCTCCACAGCCATTTTGTCACAGATCTGTTTCTCGTAGCTGATCAGGTGATCGAGCGCCTCCTTGAAAAACCCCGCCTCTCGCATCACTTGATTCTGATACAGCAACAGCTCACTGTACTCGTAGTCCACTTTATCCGGAGACGTCTGTAACAGAAAACCCAAAACACACTATACTTTAAAATACAACCTCTAAACACACACGCACGCTGATGCGATAATGCTGAACAGAGTTGAACTTTATGCAAATGAGAAGCAAAGTGACGTGGAAACAAGTTGTTCTTGGTCAAGACTGATTGGTGCAAATGTGAAAAATCCCTGGTGCTTATAGGGGAAAAATCTCGAACGGAGACGCGCATCTCAGATCAGCTTCGGTTACGTGTTCATTGGTCCGTACAGGATTTCATAGAGGGTTTCCTTTTTAATTGTTGCGGCCAATTTCTTTCAAAATCCGTGACGCGATTTGCGGAAAAACGACTCGAATTGGCGAAATCGCAGACGCACGAAACTGATTTGCACGCTCTTTTTCGCAGTGGCCTTTTAGCCGTCCTCGCGTTCGGGATTTGGCTCGTCGCGCGTCGTGATGACGTCACATGACGCGTCTCGTCCCAAATCTGCGCCCAAACCTCTGAATAGTGCGGAGTTCGCTAGAATTTGCGTTAATTCCTGAAGGGACTGGTTCATTTCTATATTAGAATTGTCTATATTTCTGTATAAATATGACCCGAAACATTTTCAGATTTTCACACGAGTCCTGAAAGGAGATAAAGAGAACCCACTTAAATGAGACAAAAATATTACACTCGGTCATTTACTTATAGAGGAAAATGATCCAATATGACATCTCTGTGAGTGTCAAAAGTATGTGAACCTTCGCTTTCAGTATCTGATGTGACCCCCTTGTGCAGCTAAACATCTGGGGTAACTGTCGATCAGTCCTGCAGATCGGCTTGGAGGAGTTTTAGCCCGTTCCTCAGTACAGAACAGCTTCAGCTCTGGGATGTTGGTGGGTTTCCTCACATGAACTGCTTACTTCAGGTCCTTCCACAACATCTCTATTGGATTAAGGTCAGAACTTTGACTTCCCATTCAAAAAGCTGACCTTTATTCCTCTTTAACCGTTCTTTGGTAGAATGACTTGTGTGTTTAGGGTCATTGTCTTGCTGCATGACCCACCTTCTCTAGAGATTCAGTTCATGGACAGATGTCCTGACATTTTCCTTTAGAATTCGCTGGAATAATTCAGAATTCATTGTTCCGTCAATGATGTCAAGTCGTCTTGGTCCAGATGCAGCAAAACAGGACCAAGCCATGATACTACCACCACCGTGCATCACAGATGGGATAAGGTTCTTATGCTGGAATGCAGTGTTTTCCTTTCTCCAAACATAACGCTTCTCATTTAAACCAAAAAAGTTCTATTTTGGTCTCATCCATCCACTAAACATTTTTCCAACAGCCTTCTGGCTTGTCCACGTGCGCTTTAGCAAACCGCAGATGTGCAGCAATGTTCTTTTTGGCGACCAGTGGCTTTCTCCCTGCAACCCTGCCATTCACACTGTTGTTGTTCAGTGTTCTCCTGATGGTGGACTCAGGAACATTGACATTATCCTGGGTTGCTTTGTGACCTCATGGACTATTACACGTCTTGCTCTTGGCGTGATCTTTGTTGGTCGATCACTCCTGGGGACGGGAACAATGGTCTTGAACTTCCTGATATCTGTCTGTCTGTAGATCGGTGGAGTCCAAACTCTTTAGAGATGGTTTTGTAACCTTTTCCAACCTCACGGGCTTCAACAACTCTTTTTCTGAGGTCGTCAGAAACCTCCTCCATTCGTGTCATGATACACTTCCACAAACATGTTGCGAAGATCAGACGTTAAATAAACCAGGGCGCTCACTCACTCACACCTGATCGAAAAAAAACACACCTTCACATTAACTGCTAATCCTAAAGGTTCACATATTTTTCCCCACTCACAGATATGTAATTTTGGATCATTCTCCTCAGTAAATAAATGACCGAGTATAATATTTTTTTACCTCATTTGTTTAATTGGGTTCTCCTTATCTACTTTTAGGACTCGTGTGAAAATCTGACGATGTTTTAGGTCATATTTACACAGAAATATCGAAAATTCTAAAGGGCTCACAAACTTTCAAGCAACCTCGACTGTATATTTGCAACATGCCTGCTGGGTTTTGCGAAACTCCTCTACGATTTTGGCCGCCATCTCGTAGTCCTGCAGCAGGTGATAGGCGATGGCGTACCCGATCCATGATGCTCTCTGAGCCGGACGCAACTGCAGCAAATGGTACCTGGTCTCCTACAACACACATACACACACACACGAGAAAATTAGTTTTAGTACACCATAATGGCACCACACATTTCTCTATAACACACACACTTGCTCTATGGTCCTTTCTCTCTCTGCCTCACCCTGTATCCCTCGAGGTCCCTCATCTGGATCTGCAGCAGCGAGAGGTCTCGGAGGATCTGCAGGTTGTCTTTGTCCCATTTCAGCGCGTTTCTGTAGCACTTAATAGCTTCGTCGTATTTCTTGTCAGAGCGCTGCAACAAACCGTACACGTGCCAGCCTGTGGGGGCGGAGTCAAGGACAGGAACCCGCACCCACACACACAACCTTAACGAGGTCAACGTTCAGTGTGTTGTTAAAAAAACAAAAACTAGATGGTGTTTTATGGCCGTTCTTTAAAACCTCAAATAAGGACATCTTTATTACGAAGAGATTACAAAATGATGACTTCCTGAAAATGCAGTTAAATACTACTAATAAAAGAAAGATCACGCCCGGCTTTGTGGAGGATACAGACGTGACTCTTCAGGTCGTTGCGGAGGCCTCTTCTGACCAGATCGTACGCCTCTTCTTTTCTTCCCAGGCAGTTCAGAGTCAGTCCCTTCATCGCCAGCGTCTCTACAGAGAGTCAGGCGCAAAGACAGCGACACACGTTCGTCATACACCTCAAAATCAGGCTTAAACCATCACACAGCATTAAGGCAATGTTTACATCTATCTTACCCCCATGCTCTGCAAATTTGGGGTTGGACAAGATCTGCTTGCAGAACTTCAGGCCGTTTCTGTATTGCTTGCGCTCGTAGCATCTCTGATGTCCGAGAGAGAGGGAGAGAGAGAGAGACTTAAAGCATGTCTCAACATACACAAATTAAAAATGAATTATTTGTAATGACTAGATATCCGTTATGTATCCCACGGTGTTGCTGAATTCTCTATGCTGATTGGTCAGAAGGTGATTCGTTTTCTATAACAGAAGCTCTGGCTGTAATTCATCTCACAGGTTTATATTAATGTGCCCCGCTCGAATACATCACTGTTTCTATAGTAACAGCTCATTCACAGGGGCAGACTATCTACACGATCCAAGTCTAATAATAACAATAATAATAATCAGGTTTTAAAATCATTTTATAAAAAAAAAAAAAAAAAAAAAAAAGCAAAATAAAAGCACAATCACTGATATGGTGAAGCGTTCTACAAGGAGACTTATGGAAGGAGTCTCCAGTGTCAGAGGTTTGTAATAGTGTTTTCTGAGACAAGACAGAGAAGTTTCCGCTTTTGCGGTTTCTCTGGAACACGACAAGCTCCAATTTCTTTTTAATCTCATTAACTTCAAGACAGAGAGAGAGAGAGAGAGAGAGAGAGAGAGACAGACAGATGGACAGAGAGACAGACAGAGAGGGAACGAGAGAGAGACAGACAGACAGAGCGAGAGAGACAGAACGACTGTTTATAAGCGATAACAGGCCTTTGTCACACAGACGTTCCACAACCAAACATAACTATAAATGGATAAAAAGCACATCTGCAATAAACTGAAAATTCTAACGCCCAATCTCTGTGGTATAAGAGGAATACCACTCAGGACTCATCATCACATCACCCTGTCGTTCATTATTTTCCAATAACACCACACTTCCGTGTGTATTATTCATTATTTATTTGGTTAAAAAAAAAAAAAAACCTCTATTCTTCATGTAACACCATTTGATATGCAAATGAACAAGATCCAATGAATATGCAAATGAGCCCGTGACGTTAAAACGACTTTTTGAGCACACAGCTATTTTTTCAGGTACTTTACAAAATAAATAGCATAATAAAGAGTTTATTACATTCTAATATCACATTTCCCCTTCACCCACGATATTCATATAAACACACATACACACACTCTTAAAAAATAAATTAACTGTTGTGGTTTTTAATTATTTAAAAAAAAAAATCTTTCGAAACATTATTCATTAAATAGTCTAATGAACAATGAAATAGGTTTGTCACTATTTAAATAATCGCCAACCCCATGGCTCTATTCCAAACTGCTCTGTATTGACTACATAGTGGAAGTAATTAGGGCGAACAAGACATGACTTCCTTCCCTATGTAGTGCACTGATGCAGGGTGGTACAAGTTATTTGCACTCCACCCCTTGACTCAGGCACTTACTTCATTTCGCCGTCTAAATAAATAAAAGACGCGTTACTGTTGACTTTAGTTCACTTTAACCGGGTTAGTTAACGAGTCCTGAATTAACAAGTCGCTCCTGAAGCTGTTAGTTTGCTAAAACATCCCATAACTTACCAGTATTCTCTTAAAGAGAGCGTTCTCTTTGGGCGGCAGTGTTACTGGGGGCATTGCTGTCACTGCTCTCACTGTGCTATCGACATTAATCAGAGCTGGAGCTGGGCTGGGGTCAGAATCCTCTCCCGGATTGTGTTCTAATCAGTTTCCGCCCCTGGAACTTCACTGGCTTTTGGATCAGGAGTCTTCACGTGGTAACGGAACCAACATGGCGTCCTCGGCTTTTCTCCAGGACAACCCGCGGTCTGCGCATGCGCACCGGGAACAGCTTCTCTTCCGGGTAAAATCGTAAAACTACAACGAAACACACCACTATTATTATTATTATTATTATTATTATTATTATTATTATTATTATTATTTGTAGTAGTTTTAATTTTTGCCAGTGTGCATACACTAAAGTGCATAAATACTACTACTACTACTAATAATAATAATTATTATTATAACAACAATAATACTAATAATAATCCATCCATCCATTTTCTGTACGGCTTATCCTACACAGGGTCACAGGGGAGCCTGGAGCCTATCCCAGGAAATCCTGGGCACAAGGCGGGAGACATCCTGGACGGGGTTGCAACCCATCGCAGGGTACAACAACACCCGTTCATACACTACGGTCAATTTGGAAATGCCAATCAGCCTACAAGGCATATCTTTGTACTGGGGGAGGAAACCCGAGCACTCGGCGGGAACCCCCAAAACACAGGGAACATGCAAACTTCGCATACATACGGCGGAGGCGAGATTTAAATCCCCAACCCTGGAAGGGTGAGGAAAAGGTGCTAACCACTAAGCCAAATATTTTTTATAATGAACTTTATATTGGGTCTATAAACATACACCAACTCACATCTCCAAGGATGGGGGTTTGATTCCCATCGCTGCCCTGTGTGTGCAGAGTTTGCATGTTCTCCCTGTGCTGTGGAGGTTTCCTCCGGGTACTCCGGTTTCCTGCCCCAGTCCAAAGACATGCATGGTAGTCTGATTGGCATGTCCAAATTGACCATAGTGTATGAATGGGTGTGTGAGTGTGTATGTGATTGTACCCTGTAATGGATTGGCACCCTGTCCAGGGTGTACCCCGCCTTGTGCCCCATACGCCCTGGGATAGGCTCCAGGTTCCATGCGACCCTGTAGGATAAGCGGTATAGAAAACGGATCGATATTTATAATTATATTTATATAATATTTATAAAATATGTGTCTTTTTGACTTTATTTTTACTTTTTATTGTGGTCCTCATAAATATTTTCCTCCTTATGTAACACAACTATAAAAAGTCTCTCCTTCATCAGCCACTCTCTCTCTCTCTCTCTCTCTCGCTCTCTTTCTTGAAGTAAACAACACATACAAAATGCAAAACTTACCGACTGATACAAAGCGCTGAAACTGGAGACTCCTTCCATAAATGTTAAATAAACATCTCCTTACAGAAAACTTCCCCATCTCAACAATTCCACATTTTTCTTTGTTAATCTAAAACTGCGATTTGCCTTGGAGCTGGCACTATTGTCAGAACTGCTATTACAGAAAATGAATCGACACCGATCAGAATCGAGAATTCAACAACGCAAACGAAAACTTTTTTTTTTAAAGGACGTTTATATGCAATGCCATACTAATAAATATTCTGCTTCTTGTGTACATTTTCTACAGAATGTATTTGACAGTTTTAGATTATGCTTCTAAATATTGACTATACATGTTAGTTATGCATATTAATTATACTTCATTAACATACCCAAATGTTAGTTACACATATTGGTTACACTTTATCAATATATTCTATAATAGTTGGATAGTGTTGTTGATAAATCTGTGTAAAGGAGGTGTATGAAATATAGATGAATGAGCTGCAGAAAACTAGAGAGCTACCTACAATGTTTACACTATTTTTAGATTAATTTGCTAACCCAGTTAGCTTTGAATGCATTACTTAAGGCTTTATAACTTAATACACCTAAACCACTTGACGTATTTTTAAAATAATGGCTGTTTTGAGTTCATTTTCGACATGTTAATCGATTGCTCTGTGTGTGTTTGAGTGTCCGTTCAGGCGAGTGTAACCGAACTCTGATCTAATCGAGCGGCGTGTCCTCTTGTTTCTGTGGCAAAATGCCTCTCGGTCGGTTATTACTCCGAACTACAACTTTAAACAAAAGTAAGTATTGATTTGACTGTAGTGTTTAGGTTTGGAAACATTTTGCTAATATATTTTTTTTACCAAAGTAAAACATTTGCAACCGTTACCATTTGGTCGTATTAGCTAGTTAGCTAGGGCTGTATAGCTGACCTTAGTTTATCCTACTAGCTTAGCTTAGCTTAGCTTAGCCTAGCCTAATCTTGGTGTTTGTGTATAAACTACACTAAAACGTAGTTCATATTGTTGAATTTCGATTCTGATTGGTCAGAAGGTGTTGGTTTATTGTCGAGCAGCAGTAATGATCATAGCGCCAACAAAAGGTAAATCACAGGTTAAGTATTCCTTGTGTAAGGAGACGTTTGTGTCACATTTATGGAAGGAGTCTCCAGTGTCAGAGTGAAGGGACCACTGTTAAAGCTGCTTCAGGGTGGTGACCGGATGTCTGCTTCACATCAGAACCCCAGCGTTGATTATTTTCCCTCTAACAGTACATCCCAAAATGTTTTGTTCCTTACATGCACGCTATTTGTTGACTTTATACTATATTATGTTATATTATATTATCCAACATCGTATCTAATTGTCTTTTATTTGCTCATTTTGACATTGTTTTTTTTTCATTGTACATTACTACTTTGCTGTAGGATTTCTCCATCTTGTCTTTTTTGTCTATGTTTCATCAAACTGTGACATTGCGATACATTTGAAGTCTGTTTTTTCCCCCCTTTTCTTTCTTCTTTCCCCAGTCGTGAGCAGAAATGCTTTCACCGCAACCAAGCCGGATCCTTCTAAACCGAACATGCTGCGAGTGGGTCTAGCTTTCGGGACCACAGTTCTCCTGTGGGCGATGGTAATCCTGATAGTGTCGTAGTGTCTCGTTGTTTTTTTTCAGAAACATTAGGAATTTCACTGTTATTACTGTATGTTGCTGAATGACCACAATATAAATAAAAAATTTGCTCTCAATTTTTTTTTCTTTCTTATTCATCAGCTCTTCAAAACGCACCGGAGTGACGTGCAGGAATACAAAGCAAGAAAAGGACTGGAGTAATAAGTCGTAACGTGTAAGCAACACTTAAGACTTAAGTGTCTATCTTTCAGGTTACATTCGCATCACGAGTGGCACAGTCTGAGCAATAAGAACTGCATAAACACATAAATCGGATGTTTCCAAGACCGGTTTGAATTTATCCTGAATCCGATACCCAACACGGCATTAAATCCACATGGATAATTTAAGAATAGCACATTAAGATGATATTTACATGTCTTCAATTATGATGTGATACTTCCACCGCCTAAAACATATTAATAGTATTAAAAGATCTCTGGTCTCGTCTTTGACTCATAGTGTGTATAGTATTTACTCTATATTGAGTAAATTTTCATTCTTAGATACGGGAATCAATACATATTAAAATATGTAGTTAGAAATTGTCATCTACTGATGATGAGTTATTATTAATAATAATACAGCTAATAATTTTTTCTTTCTTCTTGCAGATTGTATTTTCCTGTACATGTGTGCTTCACTGCTTTGGTGTCATCTATAATTATGTATAATAAAGATGTGTACGTGTTCATTATTTCTCTGTCTACTTGACTTCATTACAGATATTTGTATTTTGTGTGGTGCAGAACAGGTCACACTGAGAAGAGAACGCCCCGTACTGTAGTTACTTAAGAGCAGCTGGTCAAAGGATAAGTGTCCCAAATGTCTATATGTAGCGAGAGGAAAGATAAATGAACACCTGTGTCATTTCAGATTGTAAACTTTGCACCAGTCGCATTAAGCATGATGTTTTTTGTGAAATTGGTGTTCTAGACCCTGATGGAAAAAAAAACCAAAAGAAACCCTCCAAGAAATTGTAATAGTTATAATGGGAATTGTATTGGTTGTAATGGAAACTGTAATGGTCCCTGTGGGTCTCTATTGGTAATTTGTTGCCTTCTATTGGTGGCATGTAATGTATAGTGGATACCATTAAAGACCAATAGAACACTTTGACATTTGGTAATGGTTTTAATTGTTTGTAATGGTATTTATTTTGGAAACCATTAGAATTTCAGTGATGGTTTCTATTGGGTTTTTTTCCAGCAGGAAAGGGTTGTTAAAAGACCATTCAATTGAAGAGCAACATAAACACCGCAGTTGGAATGGTGACCGCAAACATTGAACTTTCAATTATTTCTGAACCTAAATGTAAGGTTTTGGTACCTCGGTATGTTGCTGAATTTTTAAAAAATGGCTTCTCATGTCACTTTAAGTGGTTTACTCTTCATAAGTATCATCATGGTTCAGGATTAAAAATTTGGACAACAACAAGAGAAGTATTTAAAAATATTTAATTATCTAAAATTCTCTCCAAAATTGTATTTATATGTGATGTGTAAGAGCAGATTTGTATTTTTGCATTTTGTCTGTTTTTACTGAACTACCTGTACACAACTGGGGGGAAAAAAAAACCTGTCATAAGAGTCACGTGGGATCGTCTGGACAAATTAGATGCCGCTGTCTCATCCGGGTATTTTCGCCTGTACAAACATTCACAAGCTAGCTAACTAAATTAAGGCCATGATAACCATTAAACCGTACAAGAAAATTCTGTTTTCGTACGCGTAAAACCAGAAAATTGTCAAGGGCATCGTGGCTGCCCCTACAAACGAGCTAACTTGCAAGTTAGCAAAGATTAGCAGAGCAAATGCTTATGAGATATGTTAAAAAATTAAATAAATCACAATATATTCAGAATTATCAATACAACAAAGAAGCTAAAAACATGTTGTATATTGAAAATAAAAAGAATTGTAAAAGTAAAATTGATCAGTCTGAAAGGAATGAGGAATTCACTTCCGGAATGAGCGTGACGTAAATCCGCCTCGCGTCAGCTTATTTCTCACATAAAAGACCCGACTCTTTCGCCTCTCAAACGACTCTTTGTCATTTTTTAAATCAACCCCAGATAGAACACGACGTTCCGACCAGTGATTGTTGCTTCCCAAAATACTTTCATGCGCTCCTCATTTTCAGTCCGAGTGTTTCGATTAAAATACAGTGCAACAAACGACTCCCATATGCGAGTCGACTCTCAACGTTCGCCTAAAAGAATCGGATCAAAGAGCCGACTCGTCTACAGCTCTCACACCCTCTTTCTTCACTCTGGTTCAGTCCAACTTGATCTGCCGTGGCTGGTTGTGTTTCCTCGCTGCATTCCTTCTCCTTTTGCATTAAAAAAAAGAAAACGCCATGTATCTGTGCAGGGCGGCTTTGCAGAGGTTTTCTCCTCTGGCCAGACACTCCATTACACAGCGTGCAATCCTGTACAGAGACGGTGAGGGATAACATGCATTACTTATGCTTTATATAACACGTGTAATCTTGAAATAGGACTGTCTAACATCATAAGGTCAGCAGTATATTATGGTAACATCTTAAAAAAACAACCCAAAAAAACTTTAATTCTGGATGTATTAAATGAGGAAAGTGAATTTATTGTGTTTGTTAGAATAAAAACAAGTGTGTGCATGCATGTAAAGGGGAGCTGAAGGTCAGACCAACAAATATACACGTGCATGCTTATTAATGTATAAATCTAAGATGAATAGACCCTAAAATAATTTATTTAAGGGGGATTCAATTGAACATCAATTCATAAAGTAGTGTTTATCTTTAATTTGAATTCAAGAAGAATGACACTAAGTGTCCTAAAGTACACAATGTACTAACAGACTAAAAGGGGATTTATCCAGCAACATACATCCTACCATGTGCACGTGGACACTTTTATACACCGTAGGAGTGAATTTGTTACTCGAAATATTATATTCGGACATTTTGTACTGTTGTGTAAGGCTGAGCTGAGTGGTGGTGTTTTTTTGCACAGTGAGTATGCAAGAGCAGGTGTAAAACATGCCTCGGTGCTCCAAAGTGTTCTAGTTTTAGGATTATTTTGGAAGATTTTACGTTTATGAAAAAAGATATACCACCACCATGTTATATATTACATTTATGACCTTCATTAGACCTGGGACAGGGGAGGGGACGAGGGTTTGGCTGGAGAAATGGCTTCTTGTGTGTGTGTGTGTGTGTGTGTGTGTGTGCTAAAAAAAAACAACAAAACCTTTTTATAAACTCGATCAGCTTTCAGAATGTCTTCCTACAACCTCGTGCACAAGATGTCATTATTGTTTACTTTATTACTCGTCTTTTCGATACGAATATCTCAAAGTTACCATCGATGTGCATAATGAGCCATGTTAACCGACCAGCCCTATTCTCGATTCTGATTGGTCAGAACGTGCCGCTATAATTTTCTACTCTGACGTTCGTCACAGGTTTATATTAATGCGCTCGTTCGTTTCTACAATAACAACGTCTCGTTTACGAGGACTTCTACCCGGGAAACGTTCTGTACAGAGACTTTTATCGCACATTTATGGAAGGAGTCTCCAGTGTTAGCGCTTTGTCAAATTAGGCTACGTTAAATGTTAATGTTGAAGAGAACACCTTAGAACTTTGGCAAGGCGAGTTTATTGATATAGCACGTTTCATACACCATGGTAATTCAGAAGTGCTTTTCATAAAAATGATAAAGAAAACGCAAGGTGTTGAAAAATATAAGAACAAGAAATAAAAAATGATAATGAGTCTTTATTGGTCGTGTATACATTACAGCACAGTCAAATTCTTTCCTTCGTATACCCCAACATGTCAGGATGCTGGGGTCAGAGCGCAGGGTCAGCCATGATACAGCGCCCCCTGGAACGGAGAGGGTTAATGGCCTTGCTTAAGGGCCCAACAGTAGACCCTGACCTTCCGATCAGTAACCCAGAGCTTTAACCACCAAGCCACCACTGCCACAAAATATAAAGGTTACAGAGCTAAAATGCTCTAGATTAGTCAGTAAAGTGCTGCGTAGTGTTGTTCAGTCAGTAAATGCGAAGCGAAATAGGTGTGTTTTCAGTCTGGTGGTAACTGTGGCTCGAGTTTGAGCACATCTTACTTCTTCTGGAAGCTGGTTCCAGCCACGGCTGGCATGATAGCGAAAGGCTAAAACGTCTCACGTTGTTTTCAGTGAACTCTTGGTATTTCTATCTGACCTGATGGTAACGTTCTGAGAGGCCGGTTCGGTTTATATTCAGGTAACATATCTGTAATATATTCAGCTCCTAGGCCATGTCGTGATTGACCGGCTAGTAATAATGCGTTAAAATCAATTCTGAACGTTAAGACCCGAGGACTGGAGAAATATCCCCGGACGTTTTGGTTGGGGTGATAATCCTGGTATTCCGAATGAGCCGCGACTGTCTTAACGGTCTTTTCGGGAAGACGTGTGAGAAGTCCATCACGCTGATCCACCCTGCTGGTAACGAATGCATGGTTTCTCGAAGTCTTGACTGGAAATGAAACGCCAACGTCTGGCTATATTTTTGAGGTGATAGCAGGAGGATTTGGTTACTGCTTTCTCTTGACTACTGAGATTCCTGACTTGATTTTTGATTTATTTTTTGTCTTCAGACCCTTGGAGTCAAGGTAGGTGTTCAACTTGAGACTTTCATCTTTGTTTGTAAATACAGTGAGCGCACTGAAAGCACTGCTAGCTGGACTTTTTCCCTCAGAGAACTGTGTTGGTTTAATCTGTCACCACATGCCTTCTCTTAGACAAACACACACATTGCGTGTACAGTACCCTTTGACTCCTGAAAGACCCGATTACCCCGTATAAATAAATCCTATGTGTATAGATGTGTTTTTATATTCATATATAATACCAATTACAAACTCCAGAAGCATCTCTTTTAACCCTTGTGCGTCTTTACGGACATTTTTGTCTATTTTTATTTCTTAAATAATTTTGTCTGTGTTAATGCAAACAGAATAAACTCCGCAAAAGGTGTGTGCTTTTATTGGAGTTTTAATATTCCACCCTCATTTGCGTTCATAAATCTATTTTAAAACTAGGTACATAAAATAGCTACGCTCAGGACCTTAAGGATAAAACCGTCCCCACCGAACCCCGTTCAAACCGCACCATTTAATCCCTGTGACGTTTAAGCGTGAAATCATGCGTTCTGTGTGAATAGGGTTTTATTTTGCTGAGGAGGTTTCAAAACATTGAATTTTGAAAAGATTTTCTGAAATACAAATCCCACCCCATGTATACGAGTCAAAGAAGGACCCTGAGCATTGAAGATTTCTGCATTATGTAAAGAAACCGGTGTTTAAACTTCTGAAAATGAACGAATGTTCGGTCGTTATGATCAGAACTGATGCTGGTGAAAAAAATAATAAAAAATCGTCAGTGAAAGCGGCAATAAATATGAATATATAATATTTCTATGAAAGTGTTTTGACACGGACATTTTTGTCCTTTATAGACCTGAGTGGTAGGTGTTTTTTGTTGTTGTTGTTTGTTTTTAGTTATTTGTTTTCCTTAAAAAAAATAAACAACGCGTCTGTGAACATGAACAAAACCTGACCCGTGTACCTGAAGGTTGTAACTTTTTAAATAATAAATTGAGATCGCGAATAAACGTCTTACTTCGGCGCAGCTCGGTATCGTTCCACCCCCTCGACCCCTATTCCTGAAACCAGGAAGTGGAACTGTGCCGAAAAATCTTTTGAACAATGCGTTTACGGAGATTAACGGATTTAGGATTTACGGATGAAAAGACTAAAGTAGTCCAGTCTAAAAATACAGACGCGAGTCTCAGACACCGGACGTGTCCGTTGTTTGATATAACGGTCTGTTTTTTTTTTTGTTGTTGTTGTTGTTGCGGAAAACTGCTCGGATTGACGACACTGCAATTCCGACATTGTGTTGCGCGGTCTTTCGCAGTGATGTTTGTTGGTAAGTGAGACCTTTTAGCTGTACTCGCGTCCGATGCACGTGAATCGACGAGGGCTTTGGCGAAATGCGTGTCGTCATGACGTCACATGACACGTTTTGGCCCAAATCTGCGATCGAGTTCCTCGAGTTCATTTCTGCGATCGCCAAATCATGAAATCCTGGAGGGGCCGATACACTATATACACTGGATATCGTTGACGGAAAAGCTCGATTTTTCGTAATTTCAGGCTGTTTTATTGTATAACGCGACCATAGGTCTGATGGGTTTTCAGGACCGCCTCACACTTGGATTTAGTGCCAGCGTTCTGTCGATGATGCAGCAGACTGTCTTCATGATCGTTGGTATATTATCGGTATTCATTTAAGGATCTTCAGACGAGCAATGCTGCGAATTATTTTATGATCTCTCTCTCTGCAGTTGTTCCTCAGAGGCTCATGTCATCGGTTCCTGGCGGCTCGGGAGAGAACCTGATTTACGTAGTACTCTGTGGCGGAGCCTTCGCTGCTGCCGGGGCTTACGTAAGTTCTTCATCATTTCAGGCCTGTGAGTATGAAAAGCAGGTTTACTTGACCGCGTAACGTGTTTTGGTTCACAGGTGTACAGGACGGTATCTACAGACAGCGCTCGTTTTACTGACCGCGTCACAGAGATCGAGGGACGGCCCAAGCCCGAGTGGAAGCCCAAAACATGGCCGGCAAAGAGTAAGTCCTCAGAGCGTGGCATTCGGTGTCGGGAGTAGGTGAGGTCACGTTGCTCTCCAGCAACACGTGTGTTTTTATCCATGAATGAGTACAAGTACAAGTGCTCTATGACAGGAGTGAACAAATCAGCAGGTGTCACGTCCTGGATAATAGATTTCAATTCATAGTTGCCCAGACAAGTCGATCCAACAAGCGGAAAAAGAAAAAAAAAATACTAAATGACTTTCGTGAGAAAAAACAAACAAACACTTGTTAAAAATATTTTTGTTAATAAATAAATAAATAAATTTAAATAAGGTAAAACAAATATTTTTTTTCTTTTTTTGGTAGTCAATAACTCCGTTTGTTGCAACAAACACCTCTATGGCGCACTCGTATTTGAAAAACCATAACAGGGGCACTTTAAGGTAACACACCTGGGTTAATAACGAAATATGATTCAAATCTTAAAGGAAGAAAGTGTTTTTTATATTTATATTTACGCGTGAAAGCTTTTTCGAGCCCCAGCGACCAAGTACATTTCTGAGGAAATAATAAAAGTCGGTTCGATTTGCTCTGCGTTGTCACACACTGGATTCGAATGGAAATTTTTGAATAAAAACGTGTTCTATGGGAGGAAATAAATACATCAATCCACGCCAAATAAGTGGATTATGTTCATCAAATAAATCTGTGTGGATTTTTTTTTTTTTTTTTAATCATTTTTTATTTATTTTTTTTAGTTTGTTTGAAACGTGTCCCAGCTGCAGCCCTATCGTTTGCGTTCTGAACGAGAAGTCGGATTAAAACGCGCCCAGGGTCGGCCAGGTTTGGTGTCCTTCCAAGCTCGCGACATTCCTTACCCTTTCAGTGCAGGGCTGCGGTTCAATAACATGACAGATCCCATTTATCTAGACGTCTGAATAGAAGCGTAATGCTTTGCGTAGGCTAGATGAACGAACACGTCGCTTTCGATATCCGTCACGGCCGTTCGCTTGGCTCTGAAAGAGACAGCGTAGACCAGGGTTTATTTATTTCCTGCCTAGCATTTGAACTAGAATGCGTTTCCGCGTATATCACAGTGCTGTTGCGTTCTCGATTCTGATTGGCCAGAAGGGGTTGGTTGATTTTATTTATTTATTTATTTATTTATTTATTTATTTATTTCTCGAACAGCAGCTCTAATCGCTGCAAGGCAAATCACAGATTTATATTTATATTAACGCGCTTGTTCTAGCACGTCATCGTTCCTATAGAAACGACATCGTACCGTGGACGAGCCGTATAAACAGATCTTTTTAAAAAAACAAACGCGACGTCTGTCGTTTTTAAGGACACGTTGATTTAACGCTTTCGGAAGGAGTCTGCCGTGCCCGAGGTTTTCCGCTTCAGAGGAGAGCGTTCGCAACGTTAACCGTATCTATAAACGGATAAAAGTGTACGCCGTGTCGCTCTTTAACAAACTTGCAGTGGTGCGATGGGAATAAAACAGACGTTGTTCTAGGAAAATAATCAACTTTAGGAGCCAATAGGAATTCGGCTTTTACGCCGCGGTGAAGGATTTGGCCGTAGCAGCACCCGCCCGGGTGTTTCATTCCTTACAATACACACACGATTTACGACGTGCGACGTCAAGTTAGATCTTTATATATCCAGTGTGCTGGTGTTTGCCTGTGTTCCTGAATTAACAGCAAGTACGGAAATCTCAATATTAAAAGATTAAGAGATTTCCTTCCTCTCTTACTTCCTCTAACTGTCTCTTTTCTGACTCTTTGCAGAGGATTAATTAACCGGCGCAGTCGAGACGCTGCGCTTGTCGCCGTCGCGCTTTGGATCCGTCTCTCTTCCCTCCACTACACTCCTTCTACTAACTCCTGAGAGTCCTGCTTTCTGTCCTGCTCTGTGATCTCCCTCGCCTCGCCTCGCCTCACCCGAAACCTCTGCCTCTCTTCTCGCTCTGTCTCGACTGACTTTAGAGCCAATTAGAGCAATTTTTTGAGTTTTTTGTCGGGAAGCTGTGTAAAAGTCACGCCTCCCCCTTTTTTTTTTCTTCTCAGATTTATTAAAAGCTGCAAAAGAATAAAAGTGTCTCTGTGGTGTTGGACTTTTACAGACACACTGACGGCTGTGAAGCAACGCTACGGTTTAACCAGCTTACTGTTCCTGTCCTCTTTTCCTTCCTCATGTCTGTTCTCACTTCTTGTTGCACCTTTTATTTTCTCGTTTCTTTTCTTTTTTTTTTTTTGCTGCATGCTATCTATTCCTGTCTGCTGTGTGTAGTAACTGGTTTTCAGTTTAACTAATGGGTTTGTGAGAAGATGAAGTGTGTAGAGCGCATGAGGAGTGAGAGGTTCGGGGGATTAATCGGTCGCACGAGCGGCATGTTTAGAAATGCAATAAACGTTAACTTGCATACGTATACGGTTGTGCCCAAAAGTTTGCGCGCCCCTTGCGGAATCTGCTAGGTCTTAATACTGTTAACAAAATAAGACGGCTCATGAAAATCCCATGTCGTTGTTTATTTAGTCCTGTCCTGAATAAACTCTTTCACATAACGGATGTTTACATACAGTCCACAAGACGATAACCGAATTTATAAAAAAATTTTCCCGTTCGAAAGTTCACACACGCACGATTCTCAGTACATTAAGAGTCAGGGGGTGTAAACTTTTGAACAGGACGTGTGTGATGTGTGTACACACGTATGCGCGCACACCCAACACCGTTGTACCAGTTTATTAAGTATACCCAATCTATGTGTAGTGTGTACATTAATGGTGCGGTGCAAAAGTTTGCATCCCCCATAGATTGTGGGTGAATTGGTGGTGACTCGGTGGTTATGGCTTTGGGCTACGTATGAGTTCAAATATAACCACGCCCAAGCTGCCACTGTTGGGTTCTTAAGCAAGGTGTTTTTTTTTTCTTTCTCTCCTCAGTTTTAATTTTGTCCGGAATTTACCTTCAAATCCCCGCCCACCAGCCAGCGCTCCTTCATCACACGCCAGAGCAGCGTAGCGTGACGCACTCGGAATGCGCTGTCTGCCCTCTTTCTCTTAAACAAGCTCATAGACGCCCCTGATTGGCTAGGGTTGGAAGGGAGTATGTCCTTCCCAGTTTGTTTTTTCTTCTCACGGCTCCTGGGCACGGACGGCTGTGGCATTATCTGGATTTGAGTTTGCCGTCTCCTGACGATTTCTGTCGCACCACTCGTGAATCCTTAATCAAGACTCGAGCCAAATGATCAAATAAAGTAAAATAAGGTGAACGGAATTTTTCATTCATAATCCCTGCAAACTGTGCTCGAATTTCAGCAAACAATTACAGGTCCAAGGTTTGTTACTGCAGAACATTCCCTCACACATTTGTCAAGCCAATTTATTTATCATTTGCACAGTAGGTCAAGGTACATGTATATTAAAATGGACAAGGTAAGTTTCTTATACGTGAATGAGTAAGGGAATGTACAGAAGCACAGCACAATCAGCCTAATTAGAATAAAATAAGTGTACAGTGTAAGTGAGTGGGAAGACGATGAGTAAATAGACAAAGTATTGCAGCGTGATAAAGTGAGGTGTAAGGTGACACTGGAGGTAGTAATATGTTAATTATAAATCGTTATAGGCTGAGAAACTAATGTTAAGTGCAGGAAAAGATAGATAACATTTAAAGTGATGCACTTTTTATGCCAAATCTAGCAAATCCATAGAAGCTGGAATGAAACCTGCTGAATAAAATGTAAAAGACAAAATACAACAGATCCAACGTCGAGGTGTTCGTGTATTAAGATCAGAAACGGAAGATTCTGAAATAAAATGTTGCCGTACGGGATTAATATATTAAATTCAGAGGATTTCCAATATTAATGTTACAATTCGGACGATTTAAAAGTCGTAGGTCGGAGGCAGTTTATGAGCAGGTGCTTTGAGTTATTGCCGAATATTTATATCACATTCGGAAAGGGGGTACAAACTTTTGAAACGATCTGATTTAGTTTTTTCGTTCCAGTGTTAATATCTTAACAATACACTAATCGACCATTCTGCCGCTGAAGGAGTCCGTAAAACCAGCTCCGAGTAAATGTCCCGATGATTGAGTGATCGATTTTAAATGAATTTGCCCAAAGGGTGTACAAACTTTTGCGCTCAACTGTTAATATTTTCTATCTGTAGTCCTTTAACATGTTCGCTACTGACTGGATGAAATATTCCCATGTAACCACGGAACTTGTTTCCCTTCTCTGTCTCCCTGCACGTGAAGATTCTGAGGAAGCAGAGGAAGTCGTCGAGGTGGCAGCCGAGGCTCCAGCCGAGGCAGACGTAGAAGAGGCGGCACCGGCGCCCGTGGAACTCGTCGCTGAAGCTAAAGCGGCGGAACCGGCCTCCCTGGTGGAGACGGCCGCCGAGGTGGTTGCCGAGGCGGCAGAGGCGGTCGCCGAGGCAGCCAGTGTCGTCGAGGAGACTGCCGAAGAGGTGGCGGCAGTGGCTCACGAGGTGGAGAAGATAGCGGAGGAGGTGGAGGCTGCAGCCAAGGAGCTGGAAACTCCTGCACTTCCTGTTGTGGAGGAAGCAACCGCCGAGAGCAAGGGTACGGAAGTAGCCTCACAGGAGGAGGCGGTTACAGAGTCGGCTAACGCAGAGGCATGAGGGGTGTTAGGGTACACACACACACACACACACACACAATTTAAATGGTAAAAGGAATACATTGCAATACAAACACTAGATGCAAATACTTATTTGTTGAAATAGATTCATCTATAAGATGCAGTTAGCACAGAGTTCAGTGTGTTTAACAGTTATTTATTCAAGTTGGAGAGAAATCTGCGAATGCCTTTAAACAGAGTAGTGTATTTTAGTTATATTCCGACCTAAAGGGAAACTCCACCATCAACGACTTCCATATTACTCTTTATAATTAACGAAATCCTGAGTTTATTTCATTCTTTCATCGACACGTTGGTCTACGTTCGCCTCACGCTTGCGTACATCGCCCACAAATTCATATTCAGACTACCCGCCGATCCTGGTGCCGGCGGGATTTAGCCCGGTGCAGAGCCGTTTCGGTCCTTTAGTCTGTCTGACCGGCTCTCCTCATGATTCATCGGTCTGTCTGTACACTCTGCTCGAACAGACCAGCTTCCAACGCTTCAGCTTTCACGCTAATACTGCAGTTAACACCATCGCGCTCATCGTCTCGGAGATCACCGCGAATTAGCCGAGCCGAGCCTCCGCTGTAACTCTGTGTCGTAAAGCTGCATTGCATTCTGGGACTCTTGAGTCCTGTGTTTGCACCAACGTCTGCACTACTTCAATGCTGGAGTTCATATCGTCGTCAAATCTTTGTGGGTGGAGTTTCCCTTTTACGTCTTGAGATATGTTGGAAATATTCTTTAAACGAACAAAAGCAATAATATTTCGGTACTGTTCATACGTGCGTGTACTTCATTGTTGACTGTGTACTGAGCCAATTCAGGGCAGTACCTAATTAATTAACTCATCCTAACGAGTACGCTAATATCAGGAGCCCTAGAAACCACTGTGGACTTCGTGCCACCTGTGAAACGTGACCAAAAATCTCACCAGCAGTCTTTCACCTCCTTTTCCATGCCTTATCCGTGCCTCTTTTACACATAAACTCAACATTTGACTAGTTTTCTGTTTACAAACCTGATCCCGGATCTTAAAAGTGCTAACCTTTTTTTTTTTTTTTTTTTTAAAACCTGCCTTACCTTCTTCACTGCTCTTTAAACGCATGCAAAAAAAAAAACAAAGAAAACCCCCCACACACTTAAATACATACATCGTGTTGTTTTGTAAATGTTTGTGTTTAATACTTCTGTGTAAAACATGTCGAGGCTTTCCTGCCAGATATCACTCGGTTGTACACGCCGCTATACTGTGAACGTTTAAATGCCCTGAAATCGGACTTTTCACTCTTACGAGCCAGAAATATAAACCGAAATCTGTCAGGTGGGAGTCTGTGATTGTCTGCTTTTGGTTTTTTTTTTTTTTTTCTTTGAATATGTACACCACATGTAATATTACACTGTACGAACTATACTGGATGCTCATACCTCATGAGATTAACAACAAGCCAAAGTATTTCTGCTTTTTCAAAACTGTATAGTCATGTCCTCCCGGTGGTCAAGGGAATTCAAACGATGAATAAAGTTATCCTATGTCAACGCTATGTTTTGTGTTCATTTCTGGTTCGGTTTCTGAAACCAAACACCCCAAATTCCTGTGAGGGGAATGTACAGATTTTATGAACAGCAAGATAATGGTTTCATATACTTATACTGTTGGGCCTTTTTTCCTCAATGGTGTGTGCATTTCTTGGTGATATTTGGCAGTAAAGTCTGGTATGTTGTTATATGTACTGTATATTGCAGTAGTAGTCTGATTTGCATGCTTGAGCGAGTCTTAAAGCTGTTTACTTAACACAAATAATCACTAATTCAAAGGCCGATCATGAATACTTCTTTTGTTGGATTTTTTATATATATATATATATATATATATATATATATATATATATATATATATATATATATATATATATATATATATATAATCTGATTCCATCAATATGTTTCACAACAGTAAGGTTGTGAAGGTCTTGGGAGAGCTCTTTGCTTTTACTCTTCATGAGATGTTTCTTGTGTGACACGTTGGTAACGAAACGCCTTTGCATAGACCATCACCACCATAATTTGCACAGATAGGGGGTGTAATTACTTACAGATTTCAGCTGGTTCCTTGCCTTACCTTGCCTTGGAGAACTGCTTTTTCTTAGCGTGTTTAGTACTTTTTTCGCCATGTCATTCCACTTTATTACACATTTATGAGCTTTAATGTTGTGAATTCTTTATATGTGTGGATTTCTTGAGTTAATACGGACGTCTGGTGAAAATTTCATCTGAATAACATCATTGGAAATATATTTACTGAAAAAAATGTTGATGCGTTCAGTACTTATTTCCCCCACTGTATAACAGCACAATAATGCAAGTGCGCCCTTTCAAAGAGCAACGAACTTAAGAGCCCATAAGAGTTTGGGGTAGGGTTAGGGATGGGCGTCGACGTCATTATGTTGCCACTAACCAGTGATACCAGTTCTGGGAAGAGTGACACGTGTAGCCCCGCTCCATTCTGCAGGCTGCACCCAGGACCTTCTGCTTCAGTTCACCGCTGTTCATTCACTGTTCAGCGTAAGCTGCTCGATCCCCGACGTTACTGACTACGACTGGATTATTTGATACACTAGAACTATTCTTTCAAGATTTTTCTTCTTCGGAAAACATTGTTAGTGCGTTGTTAATATCCTGCATGCCGTTTTTTCCTACAGTATGTTTTAATTAAAATTGGTGCTAGTACTTGCGACACATCTTAAATTCCAATGCACGAACTTTGTGCGTTGTTCTCTTAAATTCGACGGATATTCGAAGTCGGAATTTTAATTTGACGGCCCTAGTGCAGACGAGAGGACAGAAGCAGAGCAAATGGCTAAAATATTGGTGACATTTCATTCTTATGTAAACACGGTGGGCGATATCGAGGTCGGCAGAGATGATCGAGGTCATGTGCGAAAAAAGACCTTCACATAGTCTTTACGGTCAAATGTATGAGTATGATAGCTTCTTTGTTGGCTGCCTGTTCTTTAGCTTTTATAAAGTAAATGTCATAAAGTAAATGTATAAGTAGAATATTTCCATTGAATAACTTTTCCTCTACCTTGCTAACAGAAATGTAACTAATATCAGTGTTAATTTTGATGCTTTGATTTTCATCTTTCGTCAAAAACACAGTAGTTTTAGTAGTATTTTAGTACTATAGTACTAGTAATACTTTAGTACAATAATTTGATTATTGTTAATTTACATCGAGGTGAGAAATTAAAGGAGAGAAAAAAGCGAGTGTCTCGGATATGCAGTAGGGGGGCATGTATTTATTTTGCTCTCCAGGTTTGGCTCCAGTTGTCTCCTTAGTCGTTTAAAGTTCGACGTTCTTCTCACTGGTCACCTTTATCCTATGATCAGGATGACCCTGACATCGTCCTAAGGGCATGAGGGCCCACTGAATGGTTTAATGAGGATGAAAAAGAGGTAAATTGTAGGTTATGGCCTTCACACTCACCAGATCTCAACTCAGATTGGGAGGTTTTAGGCTGAAGTGTTACACAATGCTCTCTACCATCACCATCAAAACATCAGCTGAAGGGAATATTCTTTGGAAGTGTTAATCACTTCAGTTCCAGAGGACCAAGACACACTGAAGCTGCACACTGAGGTGGCAAAACACCTTACTGAGGTTTAGTTAGCAAGAAACTACAGCAGTTTTTGTCATTTTTAATCAAATATTCAACCTCTCATTGCCTTACAAACACAGACGGTTGCTACTATAGTTTCTGAAACTCCAATTTATTCATAGAAGAAATTGGCATTAAATTTTCTTAGTGTTTTCAAAATTAGTAATAAAACGGGTGCAAATTAAGGGAAATGTTGGATACACGAGTTTACACTATTTGGCAAATTGTATAAACTCATCTTGTCGTTTTGTTTTGCAGTTACCCAAGATCATACAGAATTGGCTGCTGCTTCGATTGTGGATAAGTCAGTGGTGGTTCCTGTCACAGAAGCTACTGTTGAAGTTGAGCTAGAAAAGCAAGTGGAAGCCCCGGTTGCACCGGTTGCCATTGTAGTAGAAGAGACACCAGTAGTCGAGGAGGTACCAGTTGCACCACAAGTTGAGGACGCTGCTGTTTCCCCAGTAGTTGAGGACATACCAGTTGCCCAAGCAGTTGAGGAAGCTGCTGTTGCCCCAGTAGTTGAAGAGGTACCAGTTGCCCCAGCAGTTGAGGCAGCTGATGTTGCCCCAGTAGTTGAGGAGGTACCAGTTGCCCCAGCAGTTGAGGCAGGTGATGTTGCCCCAGTAGTTGAGGAGGTACCAGTTGCCCCAGCAGTTGAGGAAGCTGCTGTTGCCCCAGTAGTTGAAGAGGTACCAGTTGCCCCAGCAGTTGATGCAGCTGATGTTGCCCCAGTAGTTGAGGAGGTACCAGTTGCCCCAGCAGTTGAGGAAGCTGCTGTTGCCCCAGTAGTTGAAGAGGTACCGGTTGCCCCAGCAGTTGAGGAAGCTGCTTTTGCCACAGTAGTTGAAGAGGTACCAGTTACCCCAGCAGTTGAGGAAGCTGATGTTGCCCCAGTAGTCGAGGAAGTACCAGTTGCCCTATCAGTTGCGGAAGCAGATGTTGCCCCAGTAGTCGAAGAAGTACCAGTTACTCAAGCAGTAGAGGAAGCCCCTGTTGCCCCAGAAGTCAAGGAGGTACAAGTTGTCCTAGCAGTAAAGGAAGCTGCTGATGCTCCAGTAGTTGAGGAGGCACCAGTTATCCAAGCAGTAGAGGAAGCCCCTGTTTCTCCAGTTGTTGAAGAGGTACCAGTTGTAGGGGAAGCACCATCATTTACCCCAGAAGCAACTAAAGAGGTACCAGTCCCCTCAGTAGCAGAGGTTGTGGTAATGGCCGCAGAACCTCCAGTTGTCCCAGAAGCTATTGAGGTCCCAGTGGTCACAGAAAGTTCAGAGGTGGTTGCAGAAATTCCTGAAGATGCAGTGACTCCATTCGTGGCAGCAAGTGTGGATGAGTTCTCAGTAGAAGGTCAGGTGGTGGCAGAGGTGACTACTTCAGCTGAAACCACAGCACCCCCTGCTGCACTGGAGGAGCCAGAGTCTAAGAATGAATTTGTGGTAGTCATGATGGAGGGAGCCCCCAAAACAGACAAAAAGTATAAGGTTCTGGGCGTTTCCCCCATGAGAGGTAGGATCATCCCAGCCCCAGAGGACGAGGAGCCAGCTGAACAGGTAACAGGTAATCAGCTTTAACATCACAGTGCTCTCATTCACTTTATAGCCCAAGCAATGATGAAGTTTTGTCTTAAATGTACATATAACATTAGCAAGAAGGTATCATTCCAACAATTGAGACCAGGTACAATACAGTACCGTATTAAATAATGAATATTTTATTGGATTATTTTGAAAAAATGCTACTCACATGTATGAGTGTGTACATTTAGCCAGAAAAAAATGTAAATACTAAGAAAAATTTCTCACTTCCTGGCTTTAAGACCTGTTTACCAGTGTGTGAAATAATGGACGTACTTCCTTCAAGTGCTGAGAAAAGTCACTTTATGCAAGAAAAATAAGTCACATGCTAGTAACCAACCGAATCTCAGGATATATTTTTTAACAATATAAGATTCCGTATAAATTGGTTTAAACATACCTGCCTTAAAAATTGAATTTTTATGTAAATATATATTTTTTAAAAACTTTCTCCTCCAACAGGGCAAGCGCCGCCTTCTTAAGATGCAGATGCTCTGATATGAGATTTAAAAAGGTAAAACCTTATTATTTCATTTCTTTTTTTTATTTCCATTTCTCCTATATATACACAATATATACACCCTACTCAGTATCAAATGCATATCAGTTAAGATTAAAAATTTTAAATAATGTTTTGGGTGAAAAATCTAATTTACTCAATTGTCTCACCCTTGATTATAGTTTTTCAGCAAAGAGGTATTTTTTTTTTTTTTTTGGTACTAGCGCTTTGAGGCTAATGTAACTAACAAGTCAATAGAAATTTGTTATCACTCAGTTTTTATATTTGAATACATTTATTCGTTTAGCAGACGCTTTTATCCAAAGCATACCAAGCCAAGAATACCAAGCCACATCCTTGTTCTTCAGTGACGTCACACGCTTAGTGAAATGTTTTAAGACATAGTGTGACTAAGCTCCCGTTCCTCACTTTCTCACTCGCCTGCGTACCTTTTGTACATCTAAATAATAAAGCTATAAAGCTAGAGAGACGAAACATTGCATATTGACCTGTAAAATGGTCTCTGAGACGCATTTGTGCAGTGACATAGAGGTGTTTAAACACACTGACATGCTCTGTTAGTTACTCTGTCGTTGTGACCATGACATCAACTCTCCTTACGTTTTAAAGTGCACCTATTATGGTTTTTCAAATATTACCTTTCGTGTAGTGCGTTGTAGAGTGGTTTGTGAATGTAAAAACATCTGTAAAGTTTCAAAAATCAAAGCGCGGGACAAACAGAGTTATCGACTCCCAAAAGAAGGAACCGATTCTGAACGGCTGAATCGAGTCGTTAGTGATTCCAGACTCACTTCCTGTGCTAACCTACGTAGGTTTGTAACAAAAAGCCTCGCTACTGGTCTTCATTGTCTGCTCGCTGACAGCGGTAGACCAATCACAACAGACTGGGACATCTGACCAATCAGAGCAGAGTACGCTCTCTGAAAGGAGGAGTTTAGAACGAATCCTTTAGAACGGATCATTTAACGAGTCGTTTGTGACATTGGGGGGAATAAATTAATGCTGCAGTTTAAATTACGAGCACGTTAAAGTGTTTTTTGACCTCGGATGCGTGTAAATCTATTGTACGAGACCCTTAAAACACAATTAGGCACATTTCAAATCCATAATAGGTGCGCTTTAATAGTATTTGTTAATCTAGAAGATCCAGAGTACGTTTAGAACACGGCTTTAGTTAGTTTTTTTTTGCGCCTAACGTGTTACTTCACACCACATATTTACGTTTAGGTTAGACCTGAACCATGTGCGTGTGTCACGTTGATTATATATTTTGAGCGAGATAGTATTTCAGTTCTTGTCAGCTTCATCGTCCTTGTAGCTCCAGAGTGAAACTAAGGAAGCAAACGTCGGACATCAAACATGTCTTTGACGATGAGCTACGGTTTTGGGAAAGTGAAATATGTGAATCTCTCTCTTTCTCTCACTCTCTCTCTCGCTCTTGACACACACACACACACACACACACCAGAAGTCCTGTTATAGTTCACCTATTCCTTGATGAAGATTATGGGATGTTCCTTCCTCCGTTTCAGCCCCATCTGTCCCTCAGACCTCGCTTTCAGTTGGGATGGATTCCCCTGCATGGATTTGGCCCTGACAGAAGTCATCAGAACCTCCTCATATGACACCACTTTATTCTGTTTGCTTACACAAACCGTTTCATGCGTCGTTACTGAAACACGTTTACTCCTAAACACGTACACTACTTACAATACGCTTTCTTTGCAATACACAGTAGAGCACAGGTTTCCAACCCTGAGCCTGGAGAACCCTCTGTGCTGCACACACCTGATTCAAATAATCAGCTAATTAACTGCCCTTCCTGAGTCGAAGTGTGTGTGTGTGTGTGTGTGTGTGTGTTAGAGAAGGGAAAACACTACATTAAGAACCTGCAGTAGAAGATAGATGTTTGGTATTTATTCTCTTACCTATTATTTCACTGGTGTAACTTTATAACTCCTTTCATGCGATGTGCGATGCTGTGAAGGATCAGGTAGCTCATTCGGAAGTTCTTCAAGTCTTTTCCTGACCTCCACGCGTTGCGCGTGGAGTTTATTTTCCTACCTCCAGCCTTACTGAAGCTAGCCGTTGCCGCGGTAACGGGTTCAGGCCAAGCTACGAGCACGCGTGCAACTTTCAAACGTGTATCTTTAGCAGCTATGCTTCTCTCTCAATGGAAGATCTTGCCTAGTCCACAGGTTCTGATTTTTTACAGTATTAAGGAAATTTGTAAGCGTGGTTGGACTTGGACACTGATCCTTACCGGCACTGGCGTATTACGACTCGTTTCTACCTCCCCTCAACGGAAACCTCCACTCTGAACCACATTAAATATATCTATATTAAGATAGTTTGTGATATGTTAAGAGATAATAGTGCTGATTTGTTGGTCGGTGCTCTATTATATTATTTTTTTTTCTACGTTATCCTTGGCCGTGTGTCGCTCTGACGTTTGCAGTGTGACGTCGTTATCGCTTGCGCAACACGTCACTGAACGTTTTCCAGCCACGTTCAGCGTCATATTAATGAGAAATCCAACATAGAGACGTTAACACGAATGTCGGGCCAGAAAAGTCCCAGAATGCAGCGTAGCTATTACACTCGAGTAGTTAGCAGGCAACCAGACGACAAGTGCTAGCATAAAAACTGAAGCTTTAGAAGCTGATCTGTTTGAGCAGAGCGTACAGACGAGGACGTGAGAGAGCCGGACAGACTAAAGGAGTAAAGCGCCGCTGCATCGCTGTCTTTAACCAGAGATTCCACTGCCAACACTATCAGTGGGTAGACATATGGCATTGTGGGTAATGTAGGAAACCGTGGAGTGGAAATAAACCGGCACCAACGTGTCTGAAAGACATTTAAACTAAAAAAAATAATAATAATAAAATTCGAGTCAGAATTTTAATTACAAAAATAAATCTCGGATGCTGTTGAACATGACATAATTATTAAAGATTAATATGCGACTCGTTCAGGATGGAGTTTTCCTTTGGTCCTTGACTTTTACAAAGAGATAACTTCTGCCTTCTGTACTACATAAACCTAAGCTGTGACATTTCCTCCGTTCTTTTTTTGTATTTTTATAGTATCGACTGAGCTTGTGTTATCTACAAATGTGAACCTCAAATCTGTGAAAAACCTCTCAGGAATACAAAACCATTATTTAAATAAAAAAATAAAAAAAACATTTTACACAAAAGTCTGTCTGTCTAAGTATGTGGTTAAGGGAGTACACGTGGATGTATTACTCGTTTACCAAAACTTCAGCTTTACAGAGTTATCCTGCGTATGGATATGAGATTTTATGGATAGTTCAATAATAATAAAGTCTGTCATGGCCATAATACAGCTGTTATTACAAATACTTGTAATAAAGCTTTTCTAGTTAACGCAGATCTGTTTTTATTTCTGTATCCGTTTAAAAAGGGGTTAGTAAACTGATTGTAACCTTGACTAATGCAGAGGGAGTATTTTTTCCCCAGTGTTTCTCATGTAAGGTTGTTTTTTTTTTTTTTTTATGCAAGTATAATAGTGCCAAATGTCCTCAAGGCAAAATGGCATGTTGAATGACATAAATCGAATAAAAACGTATCGCAATAACAATACTTGAAAATAATTTTTCTGCCCAGCAATTTGACACAAATTGGAAAAAAAAAAAAAAAAAAAACAGTTTAAAAACCCACAGCATTAACAATGCTTGAATTAGTTTCCTCTGCAATTCATTGGGTTTGTATATTTTGATTGAAAACAAAATTCCAGCATTGCAAATTCAATACACACGTATTCACCTTCCTCAAATACGGTTCCAAAATATTCAGTTGTTAAAATACCGTCTTCATTATTCGTCAGGTAATATTTCAACACGTTATTTTTCAACCTCTAAAATCAGGTCTTAAAATTCAGGTCTTCACATCCGGGTCTCGCAGGAAGAGCAATGGACTACCGATACTACTGTAACATGTTACTCTGGGCCGCCCCCTAGTGGTGGGACAGTCATAAAACCAACTGGAAAGTGTTTCTTGTAGGTGACAGGGATGATGCATACCTTTTAGATTTTTGATTAAAAGTTGTGCATTATAGCTGACACCTAGATGAACACTTTACAGTTGGTTATATGACTGTCAGTCATTCCCTTCAAATGATATTGAAGTTAGAAACATGTATACCAATGTCGTATGTAACTTTAGAGACGGTCCCTTAATTTGCGCAAATCTGCGAGTCTCGAACGTCCAACGATAAACCAACTTTATTCCAGTCCGCTAGGTTCATCTTCTCTTGTGGTTTATCTGCACAATCCCACCACTAGGGGGCGGCCCAGAGTAACATGTTACAGTAGTATCGGTACTCCATTGCTCTTCCTGTGAGACCCGGATGTGAAGACTTGAATTTTAAGACCCGAATTTTAAGACCTGGATTTTTGCAGCCTGAATTTGTGAGTTTGAAAAATAACGTGTTGAAATATTACCTGACGAATAATGAAGATGGTATTTTAACAGCTGAATATTTTGGAGCCGTATTTGAGGAAGGTGAATACGTGTGTATTGAATTTTAAATGCTGGAATTTTGTTTTCAATCAAAATATACAAACCCAATGAATTTCGGAGGAAACTAATTAAAGCATTGTTATTGCTGTGGGGTTTTTTTTGTTTGTTTTTTTTTAAAAATTTGTGTCAAATTGCTGGGCAGAAAAATTCAAGTATTTTTATTGCGATATGTTTTTATTAGATTTATGTAATTCAACATGCCATTTTGCCTTGAGGACATTTGGCACTATTATACTTCTATATTTTTTTGTTTTTTGTTTGTATTTCCTTCATGTTTGAGGGATATGTTGTGTTGATTCCTTTCTGTCCTGAAGTGGTGATTATTTGTAAATATGCCATTTATGTGTTATCAGTAATTAAAAAAAAAAAAAGGAATCAAAAATTGTGGTGTTAATATACTGTGGTGTGATTTATTTCACGAACCATTGGCTTATAGATTAAATCGTATTGTACCGTAGCAGATTCAGCTGTATCGTCAGATATCGAATCATTTCATTATGTATAAAAAATGAATCATATCGTAGCAGATTCAGCTGTATCGTCAAATATCAACTCGCCTTATGAATTAAATATTAATCATATCGTAGCAGATTCAGCTGTATCGTCAAATATCGACTCGCCTTATGAATAAAAAATGACTCATCGTAGCAGATTCAGCTGTATCGTCAAATATCGACTCGCCTTATGAATCAAAAATGAATCATATCGTAGCAGATTCAGCTGAATCAACAAATATAGAATCGTTTAATTATGAATAAAAAATGAATCATATCGTAGCAGATTCAGCTGTATTGTCAAATATTTATTCACCTTATGAATAAAAAATTAATCATATCGTAGCAGATTCAGCTGTATTGTCAAATATTTACTCACCTTATGAATAAAAAATGAATCATATCGTAGCAGATTCAGGTGTATTGTCAAATATCGACTCACCTTATGAATAAAAAATGAATCATATCGTAGCAGATTCAGCTGAATCAACAAATATCGAATCGTTTAATTATGAATAAAAAAAAACGAATCCTATCGTAGCAGATTCAGTGGTATCACCAAATATCGGTTTGTTTCGTCATGAATCAAAAAACGTGGATTCAGTTGCTTCGCCAGATATCGACTCGCTGCCTTATGAATCGAAATCGTGGTACAGTGAGGAAGTCGGGGGTTTACGCCTCTACTGTACGATAATTTAATTTCCGTTTGAGAATAGCTTCAGGAGAAATCTGTGAATAAATGTTCTAAAGTCGTCATCATTGTCATAACTCTGCGTCGTGGATGACGTCAGGAATCGGCGTCGCAGTGACGTCACGCGCGGTGTTTGTCAGTGGCGGCGCTGCGGCTCAGAGGTGCTTCACTTCTCTTCAGTTTCCTCCGTCCTGCACGAGACCCACAGAGTGAGAGAGAGATAGAGAGATAAACAAAAACACAAACAAACCAACCAACCGCACCACACTGTGCTGAAACAGTACCGGATTTACACAGAATTCCGCTGACTCTTTTTTGTTGTTGTTTTCTTTCGTTGCGAGTCCTAAATTTGGGACGAGTGTGAACTTTTAGCTACGACTGATCTGATCGCAGAGAGCGGATAGCTACACTGCTAGCTAGGCTAACTGTTTATTTACGTAGCTACGCCGCTGTTTTGCTAACACTTTGGCGGTTAGCTCGAGAAGCTAGCAGAGCATTTTAATCTGGAGCAAGAAATCAAATACAAGAAAAACCCGAAGGAGCTGTGGAGTTAACCACAACAAGAGGTGAGCACATGAAGTGTGTGTCTTTTTACTGCTAAAGAGCGACATGTTTTTCTCCAAAGCTCCTGAGTTAAGTTGTAGCTTAGCTGCTTAGCGCTAGCCGCTGGCCTGCTAATACAGTTTTATAATAACAATAATAATTATTATTAATGCTAGCTGCTTAGTTCGGCTTTCATGACATTTGCTCACGAATTCCTCATAACTACAAATATACATGTTTGCGTTTTGTAAATAAATAAATAGTTATTTTATTTTTCAGGCTAGCTTGCGCATTTGTACCGTTTCACAGCTAGCTAGCTAGCTGTTTTGATTGCTAGCAACTTCATCCTTCATGAAGCTGTCACGGTTCAGCAAACTTCTATCACAGACTCTTAACTGTACACTTTTAACACTATTTATTTAAAAATAAAATAAAAGCAGATATTATAACAGTATCAATAATGTTAATCTTTTAATAATAATAATAATAATAATAATGAGTGGTCTATATTCCTGATCAGAGATTGTCTAAACATTGTGTAAGGAATTATAACGATATTAAGGATGATAATGAACAATAAACTTTCTCATTTATTTATTTAATTATTTATAGAGCACACTGGTGAGAAAATGTAAGTGTAGAGATTTACATCATAAAAAAAAAGTATACAATTTATACTATAATAACGGGGGAAAATATCCTAATTTAAACATCGGGTCTCATCGCTCAAGATTTGATTCGTAAATAATTCATACGGGCGTTAATAGAAATTTGTTATCCGTGAAAATCCTGTAAATTCAGTGAAAGGTTTGTATTGTCGCTACCCGGGCTCCTGAGCGTGTGTGAATGTACACACGTGACGATTTATTAAACCTCGTCCTGATCGACTTACTGCACTTTTCCATCTGGAATATACCGTGGAGTTTAAATGCGTATTTTTTTAATAGAATATCCAGAGCGACGAAGAATATTTTTCAGATGTTATGTAAAGAAAGCGAGCCAACACACACACCTGCAATAAGACGAATCGTCCGATTACGCGAAAAGACATAAAACAGCGGTGTGTCAACGGAGGACGTGCCGGTCTGTAAACAAAATAAACAAAACGCCTCGGACCCATGGAAGATTTATCACTCACTTATTAGTAAATATTTATAAATATTAGTAAATATTTGTATCAATGTAGAAGCGAGTCAGAATAACTTCCTCTTCTGTCTTTCAGCCGTTACCCTGATTGTTCGTTTCGTGCTCAGGGCTGTCTGTAGACTTTACCGTATATGGAGTTTTTTGGGCGTCGCTATATGCAAATGAGCCGAGTCGGGCACAGGAACATTTCGTGTTTCTGAACCACAGTATATTAGTTCGGTTGGGACGTTTTCACATGATGTTTTTTTGGATCAGCGAAGTCCTTTCCACTCGAAGGACGACGTGAGGTCTGAGCTGACTTTGGTCACAGACCCCTGGGGGTCTTTTATGGTTTTTAAACCGTAAAAACTTTACTTCCTGTATAAATCACAGTCGCGGGGAAAATATTCATAAGTATTACGGTTGGTTTTAGAGCTGCACTCTGTAGATGTAGTCGTCGATAGTCCCTCGTTTCCCCCAAAACCCTGTTAGCAAACCAGACCGTGTTTCTCAGACCGGTTTCAGGAAATCGTGGAATCGCGCCAACGTTCGAATTGGGACAAGCAAAAAGGCTGCATAAACAAGCTGGGCAGGAAATGAAGTCGAAATACGGTTCCCCGCATCTCCTCATAATTCTCAACCCTTACGTTTTATCCTTTTCACTTCCTCATCAGATTATCAGACTCGCACACATCTCCGAGACCGATATCTATTAATACACACACACACACACACACACACACACACAGAGTTTGGTCACATGTTCTTCAACGATTGTTTGCCTCTGCGTGGGTTAATTGTGACTGTGTATATTCGGATGTAATTACTCCACAGAATTGAGAATTGTGTGCCGTGTGAAGAAAGAGAGAGTGTTTTGGAGTTGAGTATGACAACAGCACGAGTGCGGTCCATGTGACTGAACTGAGAGGAAATGGATCTCTTCCTCTTTTTTCTGTGTATTGTGTTCAGGCAGCTCTGCAAACACGCATACACACACATGGTTTTATTCTGGAGGGAAATTATATTTTCATGAATGGATCCCAAAACACTGTGTATATGTCTGAGAAATGCGTGGAACTTTCTAGAATGTTTATAGAAATAAGCCCGAAAAGAATTTGAACAGAAGTAGCACGGTGTTGCCGTGTCACAGCTCTAGAGTTCCCGGTCCGGTCCTTCGAGCTCGGCGTACTGTCTTCACCGAGTTCTCCCCCCTCCCGAGTCCGTCTGGGTTTCCTCCTGGTTCTCCAGTTTCCTCCAACATCCCAGAAACGTGCGTCAGGTGGATCGGTGGCCGTTTCAATCCGAAGTCTGACTCTGGGCGAAATTTCTACTTTGGGTTTGTTTTCTGTTTTTGTTCGGTTTCATAAAACTGTAAAAAAAAATATGTATATATATATATATATTTAAATCACATGAACACGGAGAACATGGGCTCAGTATCAGGTAACTGCTAGATAAGTACACAAAGTACTAGTTTAAAACTTACATTTTTTGTTGTTGTTGTCGTATCTGTTCTTTTTGTTCATCGTTCCAGATCGTTCCAGAACGTATCAGTCGCTTTTACGCAGCATTAACGCTCTGGGTCTTTTGGCTTGGTTTAGCAGCCAGACGTCTGCAGACGGACACACGCCACACGTTCGGCTTCACTTCCTGTTTTCGGGCCGACGCTTCCTGAAGACGAACGCACGATTTTAACAGGGGAAGAAAAAAACCCCATCCCTGAAATCCCTTTTTTTCCGATCGAAGGCAGATCTGATTTAAAAGGAGAAATATTATTTCCTTTTAACTCAGTCCTTCCACGAGAACGTCCCCGTGTCCGTGTCCGAGTACGTTCAGCTCCGTGCCTGGACGTCGCCCGTATACGGGAAATTTCCGTGTCGTCACCACAGCAACCTGTTGTGGACATGCAGTGAAACACGAGTCCTAATTACCAACGGATTTGTTAACCGCTCGTAATTTGCACGGATGACTTTTTATTGATTTTTATTTGTTTTTTTTTTATAGAATTCCCGTCTTGTTTTTCGGTTCGCGCTCGTCTCAGCAAGGTTTATACGTCCCGCGACTGACGTGAAGGGGCCTGGCGAGTTTTCTGGTTAAAACATGAGTCACAGCTCTGCTTTCTGCCCCACCTAAATCACTCTCGCTCTCTTTCTACCCCTATTACACACACACACACACACATACTATACACCACAAAGTTCTGTCTCTCGAGTTTCTTTTTCATGCCACAACACTCAGTGAGTCATGGTGTGGAGTTCATGTTTCTAAAAACAAAACAAAAAGAAAAAACAGTCAAATAAATGAGAACAGTGTCTCTGAATCCGATTAACCTGCGTTTGAACGGATCTTGGTGGTTCTGTTAGGTTTGCTGGATAAGCGGAGTGGACCTACAGGACCGTGCGGCACAGAGGAATGAGTCATGACCTCGGTGGTGGTAATAGACGGTGGAGGGAACATTCTGGAGTACGTCACCGGAGACGAGGAGGCGCAGCAGGTACGCCGAACGTTCCTGAACACTTCCCCAATTATAAAAGGGTGTGCACACTTACACAAGCTTTATTTTTTTTGCATTTCTATTTATTTTTTATGTTGCAGTTTCACAATAAAGGCGAAAATTTTCCACCTTTTTTTTCCCGCACCACAAAAACCTGCCGTTTTAACGTTTAACAGGCGTGTGTAGACTTTTTATATCCGCCGTATAACACGCTGCATTCGATTAAATCTCAACCTTTACTGACTTTAACCCTGTCCGGATCGGATTATCGCAGAGTCGGATTTTCTACACGTAAGTAAACGCCGTCTCGACCTACTGGAGGTTCAGGAAGTGACGGCAAAACAGCACACGAGCAGTAAACACGGGAGCATGGTGGTCTTTCCTGTATACGTTCAACATACAGATATATTCGCTTGTTAAATCTGTAACTGGACTATAACTGTTTTGGAGAGATGAACGTACCTCGATCGTCACGGTTACGAGGTCCGAATGGGTTTCGGATGATGGATTAGATATTTTAAGCCTCCAGGAGAGTGGACTATACTGTTTTAGTAGCGTCGCTGTAATTGGGGATGCAGAAAAAAAAATTGTCGTATTAACGTTACACTTTCTTTTTTTCCGATTTGATTCACTGGAATCGGCTGTGTTTGTGTTCGGGCAGCGATTACGTAAACCAGCACCGCTGTTCCTTCTTATTCTGTGAGCAGCGAGCACAGACGTACCACACACATGATCCCGCGCACACACACACACCTGAATCTTAGTGAGTCTCCAGAAGAAAGACGGGAGAAACAACAGTTATGTTTCTCTCTGTCTCTCGCTCTATTTCTCTGTCTGTCTCTCTCTGTTTCTATCTGTCTCCCTCTGTGTCTCTCTCTCTCTGTGTTTCTGTCTGTCTCTCTCTGTCCCTGTCTCCGTCTGTCTCTCTGTGTCTGTCTTTCTCTCTCTGTGTGTCTGTCTGTCTCTCTCTCTGTCTGTCTCTCTGTGTTTGTCTGTCTCTCTCTCTGTGTCTGTCTTTCTGTGTGTCTGTCTCTTCTTTGTCTGTCTGTCTCTCTCTCTCTCTCTCTCTCTCTCTCTCTCTGTCTGTCTGTCTGTCTGTCTGTCT